>NW_019430277.1:0-2936 GCF_002814215.2 Seriola lalandi dorsalis
TTTCGGGTCCTTGATTCTTATTGTTGTCAATTTTTCTCTTATGGAGTTAGTTGATGTGTACGTCACCGACATGTGTAGTCATAATATTACCATACACTCTTGCATGTCTCTCCTGAGCAAATACTTCTCCAATAAACTACTCAGAGATTGGGTTCATCGTCGACTCTAATGATAGAGGGAGGATGTGGAGCTAGAGAGAGCGATGGAGTGAGAGCAAGGTAGAGGACTGGAGTGCCCTCATGGTCCCAGACACAGATGGACAAGATGAGAGGGGAACACAAGCACAGCTGAGGCCTTGCAGCGTGCCGTATTATAAGACCAGGAATCAGTGAGCCCCGGCTCTGCACTGATGACACTGGCTTTACTGCTACTCAGTCATTCGGCGCCCTCACCAGCAACCCCGGGGATGTGACTCGCTGAGCACAGTTGCATCAAGATTAAAGGCACTTTTCCCCTCTAAGATCAAAAGTTTTCTAGGCTCTGCCAAAAGTGTCTCCAGTGGAGTTATGATGGTACAATCTGAGAAGTACACAAATGCCCAAAGCCATTAGCAACAGGGAAATGAAACTCAACTCAGAGCACATCAGAATGATGTGCATGTTATAATTAGGCTGAGTTTGTTAAGTATGTCTTCCATCTGTTTGGTCAGAAATCTTTTGGCTGGATTTCGTTGGCCAATATCCAAAGTTTGAACCAAAGTTGGAGTTATCGACTTTGACATTTTGCAGCTCCAAATTACCATAATCATTAGGAGCTTTATATCAGAGCTTTTCATAAAGAGTGTAGTTTATGACAGATGGATTGGTTTGACCTATTGTGACTGCCATCCTTTATGAAATTCCTTAAGGCTCATGCATAAAAATCATGTTTGTCAGAACCTTAGACAGGGACAATAAATTTAATCCTGTAATGGGAAAAAGAAGAATAAAGGTATCTATTCAGGCATGAACGCTTGTTTTGCATTCTGCTTAATATATGCTGTGTTGGATGAGTGTATCCGCTAAATGCCTAGAATGGAAAATGTGAAAATTGTCGAAAGTTATATCTCTGGCTTCACAGTCCCTGGTGAGATGAAGCACAAAGCATACTGTACCTGAACTCTTTGGAGCACAGAAAGACTAGTAATCTTCCACCAGGGCTTCAGCAGGGAGGAAAAGAAAGCACACAATAGCATCATCCACTTCTTATCCATTTTGTGAGGAGAGAAGAATGAGAAAAGAAAATGAACACATCTCCTCAACCTCAGCCTCACATATAGCAGACGATGGGAAAAGAAGTGAAGGAACAACCCGCAACTGAGAAATTCTTCAAAAGTCCACTCGTGTGGCTTTATGTGAACCACTAATGCTATTGGTATGTGAACTGGGAAGTAGACAAGATGCTGCAACATATGATATTCTGTTGTCAGAATAATCTTTAGATCCACAAGGAACAATCAGGAAGGAAAAAACAGAATTGATGGAAAGAGCAGTTCTCACCTCTGATCCTTTCCACCATCACCTCATCATCTTCCTCTCCTCTCATAGAGGGAACTTTCAGGTAGGCAACACAGAATAAAGTGACTCCACAGACCTGAGCTGGTTTCCAAGGTAACAGCGAACAGGCCCACTTTGGATCGAATGGCTATTTTCCACACCTGTACCTTCACCGCAACTACAGAGCTATGTATATTTCAACATGCTCTATGAATACTTGCCTGAAGTGAACATCTGTGACAGAGGTGACTACAACATAGAGGCTGAAACACCAGGCCGACACAGCGCCCCCCTCATTAGTAGTATCACACTGATACGGATGCTGGCTTTTTTTTTCTTTCTTTGGCTCGGCCATCACTGCCATTTCCCTGTGTGTTATGTCATCCTGTTCTTGTTATTCCTTTCCCTTTCTCACTGTTGTCTTCTCTGTGGCTGGGTTTTTTCTTGTGTCTTTCACATGCTCTCTTTTCCTCTCTCCCCATCCCCCATTGGAAATCTCTGATTCAAACTGTCCTCAGAAGACTCTTTTCATCCCCTTTCAGTCTGTCAGTGTTCTCGCAATCTCTCAATATATAATTAGCACACTGTCCTGCTGAAAGTGTGGAGTTATCTGACACCACCTGTTATGTCCTGGTCTAGGGGTATAGGAACACAACATAAGGAAGAGAAGCGGAGAGCAAAAATTGATGCAAAAGAATGCAATTTATTGCTACATGCAGTGAGCGTAACTTCAGTCAGTGAAGCTGGAATTCAGGGTGAATCAAAGACAAAAACAATAAACAAAACCAACCTATTTTCCTGACAAGAGTTATACCTACTCCCAGTAACTATTGGCACAAGCAAAGGTTGACTAAACTCAGCGGTCTTAAAGCACAACTTTTTTGCAAAGTTTTGCAAAAGTTTGAGGCCAAGGAGGAACGAGGCTCCATTGTGGGGAGTCATACTTGCGGCTGTGGAGGGTCTCTTAATTAAGGGAGAGGGTATAAACACAAGGGCAAGCTTTGGGAACCTTTCTCCGACAGAAACGGGACCCAAAATATTTCAGAAAAGATATTGTAATTAAATATTTATCAAAAAGATAAATATTATACACAGCATTGACAAATATGTAGGTGTATGGACAATGACATAACATTCATGGCATGGTAAGTTTGTGAAAGGACAATTATTAATTCAATAAATAAAAACTCACTCCCACACTTCTTTGGCAGCACTTCTTTTTTGTTGAACATTTTTTCATTTGCCATTTGTAAGCTGATATATACTTGTTTTTTCCATAGTTCCTGAAATTATACAACACAAGTAAAAGAAAACAAAAAAACACAGGAACAGTTTTCTTGGTTACACAATGGCATGTTTGTTTAAAAATACAATGTAACCTCTAACTAACTGAACTAAAAACTAAAAATATTCTGTTAAATGTCTGTTTGAAGTGACAATTTCCTTATTACTTGTCCTTTG
>NW_019430278.1:0-2926 GCF_002814215.2 Seriola lalandi dorsalis
CCTCCAGAATGCATCCTGTCCTCTGGATCACCCAGGAGAGTGAGAAGAGCAACAGCGTCAACAGTGTCACTCAAACCCATTATTGACTGTTTGTTTACCCAGTGCCAAGTGAGAAAACTCACCATCATCTGGAGACAGGGACTCTGCCACATCCTCGGTCGCTGTGGCCTGGAACAAGATGAATAAAGATCTTAAAGTTTCTTAACTCTTAAAAAAAAATTCTACGTTTTTGTCTGCAGCAGTTAAATTTAAAATGTCAGGAAGTGAAGTGGCGGCTTACGTCTGTGGGGGCGGGGCTGCTGGAGAGCAGCGTGTGTGGCTGAGCATCAGACATCTCGGACAGCTTCTCCTCATCCTCCTCCTGGATGGGAGAGGATGGAGACCTAAGGGTGCTGGGAGTGGGGGACAAGGTAAAACATTATTAAAGACATTAAGATTCAACTAGAACAGGTAACTCAACCAATCACAGGCACCTCCATGAACAGATCCTCTCTACATCACTACTTTCAAAATAAATGATGAGGGTAGCCTTCAGAATAAATAAAAAAAAAACAACTGGCTTTAGACTAGTAGCATGTATAATCATGTCATGACTAAACTGCCTCCTATGGAAGAAAATCTGGAGCAGCCATGCTAATAAACATCCTTGTTTGAAGGGGTTAGGATGTTAATCAGATTACAGACGAAGATGAATATAAAGCAGAGTTTTGGACTAATGTAACATATGTTAACATGCTGTCTAATTTCCTGCCCTAACCCGATTACTAACGGGTATGTTTTTGTGTAAATGTGAGGTTACCTGTCAGGTGACTTGCTGACTTTGCTTTTCTGCAGACTCCCATCACTCAAATGCTCCGGGGAGCTCAGTTGTCTGCTGTCTCCACCCAGACCCCCCGAGAAGTTGATTTCATCATACAGGGGGGCAGATGGGATGGCAGGAGACACAGACCGCAGACCATTCAGAGCCTCTAACAGCGAGATGGGCTCGAAGCCGGGAGGAACCGAGTCTGTGCCCTGCAAAGAGACGTACACACTGGTGGTGACAATGCACACTGAATGTGGAAAAAAGATTCAACAATATCATTCAGAGATGGGCTATTATCAGGGTTAGATCTCCAACTCTCAATCTGTGCTGACATACAGAATACATTTACCTAATAACACAGTAATAACAAGGGCCGCACAACGTGGAAAAAAATGTCTGATATGATGCAATGCAGTAATGACTATATAAGATGCAAACACATAAACATACCAATCTAGGTTTTCATCTTTTGTGGAAGGGGAAGTTAGTTTTCTGGTAACTGATGCAACATTTCACACAGATCACTCATCAGCAGCTGCTTCACAGAGCCTCTCATCACAATCACAGGGGCTAAGAAGTTTTAACTCTGAGGCTGCTGCCGTCAGATTATTACATCAAGTATTGACTTGTCCGCAACATAGCATCTTGCAGCTCAATAAAAGCTGGTATAAATCTGGTCAATCTACTTCATTTAACATGTGTGAAAATCAGCAATGCCTTTTTTGCAGAAGTTCTTATTGCAATAAAGATAAAAATGTTATCCAGTCCTAATTCATGCCCAGTTTCCCATTGATGTTGCTGCACCTCATGGCCAGGTTTAGCTGATAATACACAGATGTTCATGAGACTTACTGAGTGCTCGTCATGGTCCATAGTCTGAGCCAGAACAGGGCTGAAGGACACAGGAGAAAGAGCTCCAGGCTTTTTCCTCACAGCTCTGATCTGCAGAAGGGCTCTAAAGGCTGGGTGGAAGAACCACGTCAAATTAAGCACAATAATAATGTTATTTTACTATGTTTAACTTTTTTTTAAATGCACAGCTTGAGTTCCTTAAAGAGCAGAACTTTAGTAAAATAATGCAACAATCTTACGCAGCCTGCAGATGGGACAGTTGTTGGCCTGGTAACGAAGAGTGTCCGCACAGGAGTTGCACAGACACAGATGTCTGCAGGGCAGGATTAGTGTGTCTCGCAGGTCTGACAGACACACAACACATTCGTTGCTGTTGTCACTGTTCTCATCATCGGAGGGCTAGAAAAAGAAAAATATAACCGTAAGCCGCACAAAAAAAACACGACACGTTTAAGGCATTGCGATTCAAGTATGAGGTAACACGACCACTCAAACCTTGGTTTCTTGGTTGTTTTTGTTTTCAATCCCATAGATCTCCTGTAAGAGGTAGCTCACACGGTCCACCTGAAAAGATCAAGGAACAGAAATTTCCAAGGGGCTTAGCGAGCAAAAATGTATAACATATAGTCTTGTGTTCATATTTTATTTTTATTTTAGAGAGGTATGAGAGCAGTGAAACACAAAAAGTGTTACATATAGTTCACTGCTGAATGTTATATACAATCTTAAAACTACAACAGTACCTTGAGATTCTTGTAATCTAAGTTTACGTTCGATGTCTACTTATGAGATCTATGTTATTGCCAGACTCCCAGGGGTCTCGGCACAGATTTTTGTGGCGTGTAGGTCTTTCAAAAGCTGCAGATGGTATGAGGATCAAAACAGAATGCGACTGGAATACTAAAAATAGTTATATTTCATTTAGAGCAATCTGCCTGCGCTGTTTCCAGAATGTCGACCCCATGTCCTTAAACATCCATCTTTCACCTGGCCCACGCTGCATTAACAGCCTGCTGTGCTTCATAAATGACTGACTGCACTGGTATGTGATTAAAAAATCTAAAGCAGAACATGAATAAGAATATTGTCAATACTGAAATAAGAACCTTTATAAACTTACAATTTGTTTCTGCTTCAGAGGTTTGACCGAGAAACTGCCATCAACGTGCTGGAGGTAAAAAGAAAAAACATAAACATGTTAAAGCTCATATAAAAATTTAGTTTTAGTTTTATCCAGATTAAAATGATTTTCTTTTATATGGATGTGTA
>NW_019430279.1:0-3020 GCF_002814215.2 Seriola lalandi dorsalis
ATCTCAGAGAATGCAGCAGCGGGGTCCCGCATCCCTCTAGACCCAGCTGTGGACGCGGACGTCGGGTCAAACTACATCCAAAGCTACCAGATTTCTGTCAACAGTCATTTCACCATTGATGTGCTCCTGAGAGCGGATGGGGTTAAATATGCGGAATTGGTGCTAATGAAAGAGCTAGACAGGGAGACTCAGTCATCATACACTGTGGAGCTGGTCGCCACAGACGGAGGGAACCCATACAGATCGGGGTCAACAAAGATAACTATCAAAGTGACTGACTTTAATGACAATAGTCCCGTTTTTGACCAGAATAGTTTCTCAGTCAGTTTGCCAGAGGACGCGCCAGTTGGCACTGTCATCCTGGACTTAAACGCAGTTGATGCAGATGAGGGTTCAAATGGAGAGGTCGTCTACGGGTTCGGAAAACAGGTTTCTCATGAGATCCGAGAACTTTTCCAAGTGGATAATAAATCGGGTCGCCTGACGCTCAGGAGCCCGGTGGATTTTGAGGACAAAAGCACCTACGAGCTAGACGTGCAGGCGACTGATCTGGGACCTAACCCGACCCCCTCCGTGTGCAAAATCATAATTCATATCACAGACGTTAATGACAATGCCCCAGAAATCAGTATCACCCCGATGACCTCCATCACGACAGGCATCGCCTACATCAGCGAGGCGGCAGACAAGGACAGTCTGGTGGCGCTGATCAGCACCTTGGACAGAGACTCGGGTGTTAACAGCCAAGTCCACTGCACATTGTACGGCCACGACCATTTCAAACTCCGTCAGGCGTACGAGGACAGCTACATGATAGTTACAGCAGCAGCCCTAGACAGGGAGAGGATTAGTGAGTATAACTTGACGGTCATGGCTGAGGATTTTGGGTCACCTCCGTTGAGAAAGATCACTCAGTACACCATCAGACTCAGCGACGAGAATGACAACGCCCCTCACTTCACTAAGGCTGTCTATGAAGTTTCAGTGGTGGAAAACAACGCCCCGGGGGCTTACATCACCACTGTTGAGGCCAGCGACGCGGATCTGGGCAACAATGGCAAAATTACTTACAGACTAGTGGACAGTGTTATCATGGGGTCCCCAGTGAACACCTTTGTGTCGCTTAATTCAGTGTCTGGCTCTATATATGCACTAAGAAGTTTTAATTATGAAGTAATGAAGCATCTAGACATACACATCCAAGCCAGTGATGGGGGGTCACCACAGCTGCAGAGCACAGCTGTCATCAGACTGAAAATAGTTGATCAGAATGACAACCAACCTTCTATCATAGAGCCACCCCTTTACAAAGGATCTGCTGAGGTTTTCCTGCCCAAAGATGCACCTGCAGGTTATGTGGTAACCCAGATAAAGGCCACAGATGCTGATGAAGGCACGAATGCACAGCTGTCCTACAAAATCACCGAGGGGGGACACCTGGGTTTCTCCATCAACAAAGACACGGGGAAGGTGCACGTGAGCCGACAGCTGACATATGATCTCACAGACAATGTCAAAGTCACAGTGTCGGTCAGTGACAATGGATCCCCTGCGCTTACCTCTACAGCCATTATACACTTTAGTTTCATAGAGGGTACTCTCCCCAGCTTGCCTTCTTTTGCTCAAAATGGCAGCGAGGAGCTCTTTGAATGGGACATGTCCATAGCCATAATCATTGTACTGGCAGGGAGCTGCTCTCTCCTCCTGCTGGCAATCATTCTCATCACAACCATTTGCAGCCGCCGGAAAAAAGAGACAAGGGAGAGGGGGTGTGATGAAAAAGACGACATACCAAATGTGGAGAAAGTGGAAAGTGGTCATATTGATTCAGTGATTGCCAACCACAAAGGCAAAGTGTTTGATGCCCATCCATTTCCAGAGAAACCTCCATTGGCCGGCAGCAACACAGCAGAGCCAGGCTGCGAGGATGGAAGGCAGACAGCAGGTATCTTTGAGTCAAACAGCAGAGTGATGGAAGGTAAATTAAAGGTAAGTTGCTCTCTTTATCAGACAGATTTCAAGTTTTTCACAGGCTGACTATGTTGTTGACTTTCGGATTTTGACTCAAAATTTGTTGCAACTCTGTGTCTCTTGCAGGGTTATTCTACACTTCCAGGATATGGGAAAGAAACTGTCAGACCAATAACAATATGGAAGGGTAACTCATTCACAACCATATCAGCAAGAGATCCCCACATCAGTGGCAAGGACAGTGGAAAAGGGGACAGTGACTTCAATGACAGTGATTCTGACATAAGTGGAGATGTGCACAAAAAAGAGTCGCCACCAATGAACAGTGAGTGTCAGAAAAGCACCATAAAAATAATAATAAAATAGAAATTCAGCAGGAGTCAAATGAGAATATGTGAAGATGAAATCCATGCAGTGTTATAACGGCATCCATTTTGCTTCCCACAGTGTAATTTATATTTGAATATAGAACAAAATCTATGCCACATACCCAACAGATTGCATCCAGTTACAACAAAACATTTTCCAGTCCACTGGCTACATAATGATTGATTTAACTTGGGCTCAACTGGGGTTTTCATATTACATCCTGACAGCACTGCTGTTTTCCACAGGTCTCTGGGCTTGTACAAGCGAGTGCAAAGTGTTGGGACACTCCGACCGATGCTGGAGCCCTTCAGCTACAAGGCCCAACACGAGCATGGCCTGTGGACCGCATCTGTCAACGTTCTCCAAGACAGCTTCACTTCCCCGGGACAGCAGGAGGGAAAACTACTACCCAGCTCACATAGCCAAAACCAACGGTCTGCAAAGTGTGTACGAACAAGTTCAACACCAGGAACTTGATTATATTCTCGTTGGTCCACCAACACCGGCCAGAATACAGGAAACAGATGAAATATCAATCCCAGAGTATACAAACTCTTAAATGAGAGATCATACACTGATCCAAAAGGATTTTGTCTTTATACTGTACAGTGCTTTTATCTTAACTGACTCTATGTTGGATTGTTGCGGTGTTTTGTAGTATGTCATGTGTCTTTTGGCTC
>NW_019430280.1:0-2736 GCF_002814215.2 Seriola lalandi dorsalis
GAAAAGACCTCTGACAAAAAAGACATGACAGCAAACACCAACTTTTCCCAGGAAAGAAACTACCACATCTGCATCTGCATTTTAATGCCATGTCATTTTCTGAGCTTCAGATTCTTTTCAGCAGCAAAATTTAAATTTTTACTGTCAGAACTTCTTTGTATGCATAGGAGAGAGTTTTAAAGATATTATCTATCCTTGTAGGGCGCCCTATTGGCGTAAGTGTTTAAGACACTGACAATGTAACTGCAATGTCACTGGTTCTGGGTCACCTTTCTTACCAAGGCCCTTTTCCGATGATTGCCGAGTCTGGCCAGGTAGCCTGCTATAGGAAGAGTCCTGGTTGTTCCAAGAGAAATGGGAGACACTTGAGCTGAATTTCAAGTGTCTGAAAACTTATGTCAATGTGATATATCAGTTTTCCTTTTTGATAAATTTTCGCTTTGTCATTATGGGGTATTGAATGGAGATTGATGAGAGAAAAAAATGCATTTTTTTTTATTTTAAAGGCTGCAACATAACAAAATGTGAAAAAATTGAAGGGGTCTGAACACTTTCTGAATGCACTGTACTATGACTTGTTGGCAATACTGCAAAACATACATGATTTGTAGTTAATTGGCTCAGACATACTATCCAGTTCAACCATGTTGTCGTCCAGTTAATCAATCATTCACTCAATAAATTCCTCTGTGCACATGCAGTATAGTAGCTGATTCCCAGCTGTAATATAGCTGGCGTGCCAGTGGCTCCAGAGGGCAACATGCACAGAACAGAGCCTGTCACATTATTTACAGACACGTACTAAAAACAGAGCAGAGCAGACGAGAAAGACAGCAAGAGGAAAACAAAAATAAAACAAGGACAAACACTTGTGGTAAAGAAGAATAACTGGCAACAGCAGGTAAATGCAAGTGAACAGGTTCAGGTTAAGTGCAGACAACACAAGCGACTCCGAGGCTGTCACAGTTGGTGCACATGTGTGCCGATACATAAAGATACAAAAACAAGTTGTTGATAAGTGAAAGATAAGAGCACAAAAGCCAACTGCTTTCAGCTGATGCATAGACAAGACACTGAAGCTCTGATCAGCATTAGCATTAGTGTAGAGGTGGGACTGTATATCCAAGCAGCAAGAAATTAAGATAAAACGAATGTGTAATAAATATGCATGAGTAATCAGTGTTATTCTCCCTAAAGAACAGAGTATGTGGGTGTTTTAGTGTTTCAGTGTATAAAAATTTAATCTGGGGCTGCAACTGATTATTTTCATTGTCTTTTAAATTAATCAATTAATTATTTAACCTATGACAACTCAAAAGATAGTGGAAAGAAACTGCATCATAAATTTTGACATTTCAAGGCAACACCTTCAAACCGTATGTAATTTATGACCAACACAGTCTGGATACTCAAGTTAATTTCTACTATACAAAAAGGAGAAAAGCAGCAAATCCTCACATGTGAGAGGCTGTAACCAGCAAATATGTGGCATTTTTACTTCATAAATGAGTTCAGCAATTTTTTAAAAACTGGTGGCAACTACTTCTCTGTCAATCAGCTAATCAATTAATTGGCTAATGATTTCATCAATGAAATGTGACTATACATTTCCAGCCATAATGTCCTTATTTCAAATCTAAATGAAACCCTTAAAATCAAGTCTCTCCTGATCTTAAATTACAACTAAACGTCCAGTTTATTTCACAAACACATGAGAACCACGGACAAAATCATGACATTTTTAAACTTTTAATATTGTTAGGAACAGCAGGGCTTGTTTTGGCTTTGTACTTTGTTCTGTCTTACCTTCTTTGTTTGCTTTTAATCAAAAACACATGCAACTTTTTAAATAGAATGACTGCCAAGCTCTCTGATTGCATGCAAAGCATGCACCCAGCAATCCATGCACCGACCATGTTTGTACTGATACTGTAACATGTGTCCTCTAACTTTGTTTATGGTTTCAACCCCTCTCATCACACATCAAGCCAGAGGGAATCAAATGCAAGCAACACAACGACAGTTGTAGGAAGGGAAGCATGCTGTGATAGCAGAGCAAGAGGCAAGCATGTTACACAGTTGAGAAGCCTTGCACGGACATAGCATGCATACTGTTACCACTACAGCTGTAACTTCCCATATCCCATAATATCAACTAGTACAACATAAAAACCCTTGTGTTTGTCGGTCCGTAGCACTCTTGAATCAATTCCAAGGGTCCTAGACCAATAATTTAGCCCCTATATGTTTATACAATGGATGGACTATGTCTCAGTGTTGCTGATGTGTTCAGAGACTCACCAGTGGGGATAAAGGCTGGCTGCTGAAGCTGCATGTTAGCCAGGGCTTGCTGGTAGTGGAACATGCTGGGGTTGAAGACGGCGGCAGCGGCTCCGTTGCTCTTCTCTAAGATCGGCCTCTTTGGCAGCGGCTGCATGACCCCTGGAGGCAGAGCCTGGCCAGCAGGAGAAAAATAGAAATGTTTCTTCATCACTGGCTCCTGCAGGGGCAACAAAACCTGCCCTTGCCATATATAAACACTTTCCCTGCAACAAACAACTGCATTTTCTGGTTTTCTCTTAGAGTAAATATACTGTGGTATTTTCTAAGTGCTCTTTAGACTCAAAATTGTGTTGACGTGGATGTTTCTGTTTACCACCACAAGAGGACACTGCAGCATCTAAGATTAGCTGAGACGATGTGGGACAATCCAGAGGTCAGGCCAAGAGCAAAACA
>NW_019430281.1:0-2960 GCF_002814215.2 Seriola lalandi dorsalis
TAAGTGGATGTCACCACAGCCGGGCCAGTGTGCTTGTTTTAATTGCAATGCTAGATCCATGAGTCACAAAAATAGCCTTTGTGTCCTTGTTATTGTATTTATAAGCCATGGAGTCAGTTAGATTGGTGGACAAGATGGACCTCTGAGAGAGTGTGTAATAAAAAGCAAAGGCTGACAGTGATGGATGGCTAGGTCAACGTGTGGCTATGGAGAGCTGAGGTGTTGGTAACATCCAATTGAGTCTAAATGGCTCTGGGTCATAAATGGGCTAAGAGGTTAAAAGGTGGGGATCCTTTGGTAGTGCTTTTCAAACGTGATGAGCCTGATATAAGCTGGAGCAAAGAGTAGAAAGCTGAAGAGAACTGAGAATTGATTTCTAAGCGAGCAAGAACCCTGTCCGGGCCCTTCAGTATTTTTAAACCAATGGTTAATTTCCTGCTCAATACAGCAACATTTGCTTGGTATAGCTGGCCTACCTAACAAAGGATACCAAAATACTAATTTTCAATGGTTTTTGACAAAAAGTATGCTGTACTTGCAGAAACACATGCACATGTGCATATGCAAGCATGATATTGAAAACATGGATTTGGCTAATTTACCATGAATATATTTGCCTATAGTATTTTGCTGCTGAAATAAACACTGTCACTGGCATATCATCATCATCAGCAGTTGCTGTTATTAAAAATTAATTCTTAAAGTTGGCCAAAAGACAAATTAGAGGGCAACGCATGTCAATGGAGCGTGACGCATCAAAACATCTGCACCCACCGTTTTCTAGGCAAGCTCACACACTGACAGTGGCTATCTATATGCCATGCTCATTGTGTGCTACATTAAATGGCTTCAACTGATACAACAGTATATGATGCACGGAGCTAGTGAGCAACAACTTCCATCCTTTATGACTGTGTCTGACTATTGGACGTTTTTTGTGATGCCTCTTTCATCCAAGATCTATGTACCATGTAAAAGGACCAATGGCCAGAGCTACAACAATATAATCCAATGTTGCTCTAATGCTAACTTTGTTAGCTGAGAAAAGTGACATCATAAAATCCCTGCGTTTCTTACAAAATAACAGGTACATCAGAGTAAAAGGGCAGTTTTTTTCATGTAGCATAAAGAACAAATGGTTTTATATTTTGCTATTTTATTAAAAGGAATTCCACTGTAAACACAGCTGACAAATACTGTTAACATTGTAAATAATGAAGAAATTAAAATATGTTGGAGTGAATTAGACTAATACATTATAATGTAATGCCATTTTCTTTCTCTCTCTGTACAGAAACAAAACACAAAGGTTGTGTGCAACAGTGACTGAGATGGAGAATGCATTATGATAATCCTTCCAACCAACCTAGACTGTCCACATTTTCATCACTTTACATACCTGAATGGACAATATCATTTTCCTGTGCAGACTCTAAAGAAAATCCCACAATAATAAAGCTTTTGTGAAGAGTCTTTTGATGTACTTATTGTACCACAGTTTTTGTCCTGTAAAGAGAGTGCGAAGAGTTGAGAGGATTATAATAAGTTGATTGGAATTCCTAGAATTGTTAAAGTAAAAAATCCAGCTAAACTGAATACAACACAGCAAAGACTTCAGCAAGTCACCATTCTTAAGTGGCCGACTAATAACCTGTCAATAACACATCAAAGTCAATGTCAAGGTAAGAGCCGTTTTTTATATTCGGATTTTCTGACAAAATAATTAAAATTAAAGAAACAGAAAGGCAATTAACAATGTCTTAAAGATGATGTCAAGGGCACCCACACAATTAGCAGCAATTTTGTTACAAATTCACAATTTTGAGTTTCCTCTTGCTTTAATGACTAGTTTACTTATCAAGACGCAGGGAGGCTGAGAGCACAAGCTTCTATTGTGCCTTTTCTGTTGTATTTGGTAGACTGGGAAGCAAAAGACCAGTTTTACGCTGTGAACCTGACATCAAAAGTCTATGATATTTTTAGCCATTTTAAGTAAATCTAAGAAAAGAAAAGCTTTTTTCACTTATGAAAATATAGAAAGATTTTGTTGTAGTTTATTTTAGGCACCTCTTTTTTGTCAACAATACTGTGTGGAGATTTAGTCGTTATTGTTTAATGATTTCATTTTTGTCTCATCATCGTCTTGTTTTCTTCATGGGAAAAAGATTATAATAATATTTTGTCACACTTCTCTCTAACAAAATTAACATTATATACTATATACTAATCTGCACAGTAAACTGCTTTGCACTTATATACACAATAGTATATAATAAATCAATATACTTAACCATTTTATACTAAATGATGCAATAAGGGCGCCACAGCATATCTAAGTGCCACCTTAGAATTAAAATGCCAATTAAACTTTACAGAATGACAGTAAAATGCTTTTTCAAAAATTCAGTGTGCTTACTGACTGTTTCAAGTATATTCTGTCACTTTAGCGTGAACACTACATACTTAAAAGCTGCTTAGAATTAGTGTGTAGTATGAATTTGGGACACAGCATGTGCTCAGGAAAATGCTCAAAGGGCTACATCTTCAAGCTGTTGAAAAGTAAGTCTGGGCTCCTCTGTTTGCCCTGATTATTCTGACCTGAAAAAGCACCTATGAATTGATTAACATTTTTTAAATCTTAATTAAAACCTAAATAAGTTATCCAAATTAAAATGGACACCACATAAAACAACGTGCAATAACCTGGCTGATTTTTTAACTGTATTTTTTATCTTCTCCTTTTAACCATAAAAATTTCAGCACCAAAGCATATGGATTTTATGCTGGGCTAAATTGACTGAGAAAATGTTGGCCCTGCAAAATCGAGCTCCCCCAGTGCTGTGTAACCATTTCTTGTACCAAACTGATCAGGAACCTTATTCTGCTACAACTATGAGAGATTGGCTCTTAATGAAACAGTAAAAATGTTGTCGGACAGACAGGGGCGAAAAAAAAAAAAA
>NW_019430282.1:0-2666 GCF_002814215.2 Seriola lalandi dorsalis
TGCAATTATTTGTTGGGTACTATTTTACTATTTTTTTTGTAGTGGATGAATACACATTTGGTGCTCCAGTGGGTATAGACTGCTGCAGAATTGAGTCTTAAAACACAGAAATCGGTTAGCATGTTTGCTAACCTCATCCCAAAGTCAAAGTAGTTTTTTTGAATGGGTTTTTGGTTAGATGCATAAAACATGGTCTGTGGTTAACACAAGCGCAAGACATTTTCAAGTTTTTTTAGGATAGGCTTTTGTAGAAGAGTTAAGGGCTGAACCAAATGACAAGTGACGCTGAAGTCATGTGACTGTGGTGTACTGTGTTTATAGCCTAACATTAGCTTTATACCTCTGGCGATTGTATTTAAGCTACAAAAATCTTAGAAGCAGTGTTTATTTGTGATTATCTTCCTGAACAAAATGTGTAAGTATCATAAACATTTGTTAATCACAGAGCTTATTATATCCCAGTGGCTTTTTGTCGAGGCAACCAGGGTGATGCTAACTTTCCGGGTTGACCTACAAAAAAACATGTCATCCCTGCGACGCTCTATTTCCAGCAGCAGGAATGAAATTCTGAGATCAACTCAAAAACTACATTTACTGAGTTCACCATAATGAACAGTGTAGCTTACCAATGTGTTCATGGAGACCTATGTCACAGAGCAATTAGTGACTGTTTATCAGATTGTGGATACACAGGCAACACTTGTTGGTACGATACTTGTTAGTCTTTTGCAGGGATTTGGTGGCAGCAAGAAGACCACAGACAATTCACTCAGTTCAGTTGAGAGTAATCCTTTAAGGGGAAATAAAAGTGGTTGTGGTAAAGAGCCAAATACGCTTGGATGTCAAAACAGAAGCGAGGACTCCATCTAGGGACAGCTCAACAGTGTTCAGTGCGGAGCTGTAGTCATCCCTGTGGTATCCCTCACATCACATACCGGCCAGGCTGGTAAACACGCACGTGTTGTGTGCAGCTTACTGGTGTCACGTGGCCTCAGGTCACTGAACTTCTTATTTTTCCATTTGACTGCTAAGTTAGAGCCATCAGCTTTGATCATATTTCTAACTTAAAAAGACAAAGAACCCTTTTATCAGAGAGACACATGACGTGTTTTTATCTCTTTCTCCATTTATTCTTTCTCTTGACAGGTTAATGCAGTCAGACAACACACAATGCCTCGGAAGATGTACCTAAGCCCAGCTGGCCCTGTTACCACACCATGGGCCCCCAGCACAGTGACTCCACTCTTTCCTCCTCTCTTCTCTCATCTCTATCTTCCTTCCTCACCTTCCCTCTCCTTTCAAAGAGCTGGATGTAGCCTCACTGCTCACAATCAAAATTAGCAAAAAGCGCATCACTGTGGTCGGCTGAAAACCTGGTATCTTCAAGATCAGAGTCGTGCTTTTTGTGACACATTCTGCACTTTATCCAATGACACCAAGAGTTTCAGATAAGGCTGGCTGCTAGACGTGCATGCAGATTTCCCATCTGATAGTCGCAGGTGCTGAACTGTTTGCGTGAAATATCAGATTTTCCCCTAAACAACCAGTGTAATATTAAACATGAAGATTCCTGCTCTGCATTCTTACAATTTAAAGCAGGAAGATTAACATTACTGGTTACAGGCCAGGTAACACACAGTCACACGCACATACACTTTGCTCTCATTTGCTTGCTCACTCACTCCCTCCCTCCTCATTTATCCCCTCGCCCAGCCAGTCACGCACACACATCCAAATTCACAAATATATTCCATGCCCTCTCCTTCTCTTTCCCTCCCTCCCTCTCTCGCTCTCTCTCTCCCACAAATACACATATTGTCACGCTCACGCACAGCCCAACACTACATGGCTGAGGCCAGATGTAAACCAGATGTTCGCCAGATGTAGATAAGGGCGAAAACACATCAGCTGAAGTGCGCCACCTTTTCACCTCAGCTGCACGGAGCAGAAACAGACGGCCCTCCTGTAGTCCTGAATGGCACATACAGTATATTTTTCAGAGAGTTACGTTTATTAGTATAATTCCTGCACTTACAAAAATTAAAAAAAATAAATAAATAAATAAATATATACAGTATATACAGTAGATATATATTTATATATTTTATTAGGGGAGATAAGGTTTTATTTGGAAGCAGCATTTTATGCACTCTGTGGGAAAAGAGTTTCTTTTTTGTTTAAAAGAAGCACATAATTGTTCATGTGTCTTTGTCTTGCAGAGACTGTGTATCTAGCTTTGACACTGAACTCGGCTCAAAGTCACTGCAGTGAGGCCAAAACAAGTTCCTCTCGGACACATATCGAGGGACAAAAACAAAGGATCAATTTACACTCACCTCGTACCGCCCTTCAATCCCTTCCCCTCCTCCTCCTCTCCCCACGCCCACAAACACACTCTACAAAAACAATATTTTAAAGCGCAAGATGTTATCACCTCAAACCACAGGCTGCTCTGGTAAGAACAAGACATGCTTTAAATCTACAGGTAAATGCAGGAAGGGAATATACACACACTTGAATACTCATACAGACGACAACTGCTTAAAGAAAATAAATCTGTATGCCCCCCCCCCAAAAAAAAAAACAGGCAAGCCCCTGAGGACCCCCCAAAGCAAACACAGTGAGTCAGGGTCTCCTTGGGCACATTTCATCTTAAACCCATTCAC
>NW_019430283.1:0-2603 GCF_002814215.2 Seriola lalandi dorsalis
TGTGTCATTATGTCAACCAGGATGGACAGTTAGACAGACAGTGGCTGCGATGTCAGGGGTGTGTGTGTGTGTGCGTCGCTGGGTCCCTTGGCGCATCGCCTGTGTGAATGGTGGGGATAGGAGATATTCACACTAAAGGCCAGTCAGGGAGAATAAGGGAGCAAAGCTGTCTGAAGAGACCATTGTTCCTTATCAAAACATCAAGAGTGCTATTGTCCACTTCTTTCCCTCTGAGCCTCACTGGCATTTCTGAATGCTTCAATGGAGTGTCCGAGCAGACAGACACCCTCTGCTAGTTTGAAAAGTGAGCGCAAACATTTGAAGTCATATAGAGAGCAGTTCCTAATATTCATCCTCATTTATTATTGAATCATTACCTGAAGCACAAAAGCAGACAAGCTGATATTTGTAATGTGCTGAAGGGCTCTGCAGATCCTGCTGCACTGCGACTACAGTATTTTAATATGCGCAAATGTATGACCAGGAAATATACCATCAAAGCTGAGTTAAGGCATTATGCAATCAAAGTATTTCAGTTGCAATGTTCTCTTTGTATAGTATACATTATGACTGTGATCCATTCTTTCATTTCACAGTCATAACTAGAACAGATAGAACAGATTTTGCACGTAAGATTCACTCAGATTCACTCCCTTTTAATGCTGCTCTTCGCCTTAGAATGTTTTGCTGTGTGTTCTTGTGCTCTCGTGTTTATCTTCCACCTCTTACATTTCTTCCTCCCACTCTCTCCTCTTCTTCTCCAGTTTATCTGTAACACCCACCTCAGTATAATACAGCAAAGCACAGATCACCTTTGACCCTCTGATTTCTAACTGAAGGGTTTTATAGTTAGTGTTTGAGCTATTGTCAGCGCGGCCAGCTGGTAACTGTGGTGCCATTGATTTTCCCTGACAGCCCTTCATGTATTTTGCAGTAAGGTGTTTGTGAAGTCTTTTTTTTTTTTTTTGATTTATCACATGAGCCGTGAATTTCAGGTGATGGTTGACTCCACGGGAGATGGTTCCACGGGAAAACATGTTAAAAACATAAAAGGCAAATACACATTTTTCAAACAACATTAGTTGTCTTGCTGTGTATATGTCATTATTGATTCAACATCACATTTATAGGTAAGGAATAGTGCTGTAGATGACAAACTGGCTAATGAAATTTGTTCTTGGTATACAGGGAATGAAGTGACCTCTGCCAGATGTTTAAATGATTATATAGTATAGAATAGTAGATAATGTTCAGTCAGAAATGTACTGTATGGGTGAACAATAATGCAGATCAGGGAGGACTGTTGATTTAATATCCTGGTGCAAAGTCCAGACTGTTATGTAAGACAAACTCTGACTACTGCTCTTACATTTCCTGCTTCTCCTCCTGCAGATTATCTCTTATTTTGAAAGGTAATCATCTTAGAAGGTCATTTTAAAAGCGGTTAAATAGATTGTTTGGACTACACTCACTGCAGTGGATTTAAAATTGTACTGTTTAACTTCATCAGTCAGAATCTGATGGTTGATAACAATCAATCAATCCTCCTGCTGTTTGTCTGTTGTGTGTGTTGTATCTTATCTTTCATCTAAACCAGGGCATTGTTATTGTGGTACCATAAATGAGCTGAAACTACTGTAAGTAATTAAACCAAGGCTTAAAGACAGCTCATTACATTGTTTATGTTATCACTGATCCAAGGTCTGTACTCCACTTTTGAGCTTTTAAGGCGAGCTCGCTGTATCAATGCACTGTCAAGATTTTCGAAAACTGAAATATGAAGCCAAAAATCCATTGTCTTTTTTCTGCAGGTATATCAGAGGAATTCATGACACCAATGTTCAACTTTTACAAAAGCATTGGTGAACTCCACATGGTACAGGAGGAACAGGCTCTCCTCACAGCCATAACCATCTTGACACCAGGTAACCCAGTATCAACATCTCACTTATCCTCATAGTTTATGTATCTCCCTACAGTTGTTGATACCCTATCTTCTCCAGATCGGCCTTACGTGAAGGATCAGCAGGCTGTTGAGAGACTTCAGGAGCCCATGCTGGACATGCTGAGGAAGCTGTGTGGGCTACAGCACCCGCAGAAGCCTCAGTACTTCGCTCGGCTCCTGGGCCGTCTGACGGAGCTGAGAACACTCAACCATTACCACGCAGAGATGCTCACGTCGTGGAGGATGAACGACCACAAATTTACCCCTCTGCTCTGTGAGATCTGGGACGTGCAGTGACACAGCAGGAGAAGGGAAGAAATTCATAGCTTGGGGATGATAACGTGAACATTTAAACTCGCAAGACAAAGTCATGGTCCAACTGCACAAGCTGTGTGTCTCTATGTTGTCTGACCTTGACGGCATTAGTCATATATTGACTCGGTTTAGAGTATTGTTTGAGTTTATTCTGCTCATGGATTTTTTTCATGGCTCACACCATCATCAGCATGTCTATTTGCTGTGCGATTTAGTCAGCTCAGACTTGTAGAGGCAATTGAAATTATGGTAGTGTTCTCAGCACAAAGAGGAAACTATTCAAAGGTAAAGCAGATTTCTCATTACTGTGAACATAATGTAAAAGAATCTTGAAGCCCCAGCG
>NW_019430284.1:0-2819 GCF_002814215.2 Seriola lalandi dorsalis
AAAAAAATCTCAGCCTATAATTTCATAGGAATTGCTGTAATTCTGATGTGAGTAGCTGGATAACATCTGTTAATGTTACGCAAGTTCAGTAAGCAGTATTTAGGTAAATAAACTGAGAATAATTATTCATTTATTAAGGTTGTCTATAATGTTAAGGCAATACTGATAACAAAATTATTTTGCATTAGTACAGGTTGATTTTGAAACCCCCATCCTATCCATCAGTATCAATGCTCCACACCTCACTGCCCTTCATTCTGTTATCCTATTTTGAGACTAGCAATGAAACAACTGGTTGGCAACCAATTCAGTAATGCTTAGTTCTTGTTAGCATTTGAATTCTTTTATCCATTTTAGTTATATCAACCTTCCCCACATTCCATGGTCAAAAAACAAGGATTCTGCTAGCATTTCTGCAGGGCCTTACCCCCTCAACCCCCACCCTTAAAAGATGTGACACAAGGCACCTGAGGGCTGTAAGGTCATAAGAAAGCCCAAGTGAATCATTAGCTTAGTTTGGCCAGGTCTAACTCATTAGCTGCGTCAATGATGGGCCCTCCAGACAGAATGTCCTTTAGTTTTAATACATCAGAAATTCACCTTACAGCTAGGTTTTCAAATGATAATTTGATTTAATGGCTTGCCATAATCTCACTAAGTAGTTTTGGTCATAGTCCTACTCTAACTGTAGAAAAGTGGCAGTTGAGGTCTTTTGTCCCAGTTTGTTAACCTCTGATGTACTGACTTTTGCTACCCAGGGATGTCAGACGTCCTAGTGCCACTGTAACTTTATTAAGCACAATGCTAACCCTATGTAGTGCCCAGGAAAGGGCAGGAGGGAAGTGAGATGGACAAAGCAGACCATTGTCGGCTAAGGCTGGAGGACTGGTGTGGAGAACCACATGCTCCTTTCCCACACTTATCAGTTAGGGGCCAGCATCTGAAAATAACAGCTGATTGCTCATAAAGCAAGAGACAGCAAGAATGAACAGTTTTGATAAAGAGAGCAGGCCACTGTTCTGCATGTTTAAATCCTATTAATACTCACTAATATTTTGTATGTACATTCTTCTGAGCTGAAGTAGGTCAATGTTTGCTTGTTACATACATTTTCCGAGATTAGTCACAGATTAATGAAAGTGAAAAGTTATGGTTTGACACGTAATACCAAATGCTTCTTGTTTAGTTTCTTCCTTCAAAGCTCTAATGGAGTGCAAAAGTGGAACATGGAACAGATATGATATTTTTTCAGGGCAGTGCATCTCTCCACGTGATTACTCAATAAATTATGATTTTTCAGAAATAAGATTCAACACTAATTTCTTTAAAATCCAGATTTTTAAGGGAGATTGTTCAGAGAAAAAGATGCAGTGGCTGACTGGTTAGTTTTATCCTTTTACCATCAGCTGTTTATAAGTGAAACCTTAGACATATGGTGTATCTATGGGACTTGATTAAAGAGGTTCTGTGTAGTTTTTATAATAGAGGTCTTTCTAGAAATTAATACTGGGTCTTTCCATTAATTCAGACCAACCAAATCCAAATCAGTGACGTTTGCATACACTACAATGAAAATGTCATTTGCCACATCTGTTGACTGAAAAAAAAACAACAGGTAAATTGATCAAGTGCACTTCATACTGCACATTTTGGCATTAGTCAGGTCTTTAAATATCGCTGACCACTGGGGTCTCCAGACAGTGGAGGAGAGAGAGATGCAGAAAACAATCTTCTGCTTGTTTCTGCTTTACCTCTTCTGGCATGACCTGACCTCTCCATCGATCTCTGCTCTGCACAATGGGCTTCCTCCTGAAGAGCAGACAAAGTGTGTGCATATGTGTGTGTGTGTGTGTGTGTGTGTGTGTGTGTGTGTGGATGTGTGTGTGTGTGTGTGTGTCCTCTTTCTTAACAACATATTTTGTACCCCCAAATATGCCCAAAACTCTCTCTCTGATATACTTTTTATATTTCACTGAAATTGTATATGGAAATTAGTGGAGGCACAAAATATATTTCCTTATTCTAAATATAGCGACAACAACAGATTTTTTCAATTTCAGTCATCAGTCAATTCCTGAGGTTTTTGTGTCTCTTCTGTGATTTTCAGGAACATTTACCCATTTACCAGCAGAGAGCAGGTTTGTGTTTATGCGTGTAGGTTGGATCATCACACACACACACACACACACACACACACACACACACACACACACACGCACACACGCACGCACACACGCACGCACACACACACACATGCACACACATACTGCCTAGTCATTTTTTAAGTAAATATATTGAGTAAAAGTTAATACAGTGCAGTGAGAAAAGAAGGACCCCGTTCAAAGATGAGAAAAAATATCAAAATGTAATGAGAGGAAGAAAATAAAATAAAATTAAGAGAGAGAGAGAGCAAGGAGAAAGGGATGGAGAAGAGCTGTTTGGACTTAGAAAGTGACTTGAGATAAAAATAACTAGTCACACGACACAGAACAGATCTGGGTGCTGCTTCTCTAGCCCCAGGGCTCAGCTTGCCCAGCCACCACTGCAAGAGAGAGAGAGGAGGAATGGCAAAGAAAATGAGAGAGGGTTTGGGGTAAGAATGGAGGAGGGACTGGTTGAATGAACAAAGGAGAAGGTGGTGGTGAGGGGCGAACCTGTAAAGCTTAAAGAAAAAGGGGAAACTGTACAGGGGTGATAGGAGGTTATATAGAGGGAAAGAGTGAAAGAGAGTATGAGGACTGATAGAAAGAAAAACTTGAAAAATGAAGGATTGTTGCATTTAAAAGGGGAAATTGGCAAGAAAGAAAGAAAGAAAGAAA
>NW_019430285.1:0-2995 GCF_002814215.2 Seriola lalandi dorsalis
AGCTTTCTGATTCTTAGGGCTCAAACATGGCTTCTCTGTCCCATCTTTACCTTTATGGTCTTTCAACTGTGAAATACAAATAAAACAGTCAAAAGAAAAATCGGCACCACACAATTTTCTTTACGTTTTCAAAGAAATTATCCAATAAAATGATGATATAATATGAATGATATTAGAAGGAACATTTTGACATTTTCTTCTTCTCCAAATTTCTGCTTTATCATTCCTCTTTAAGATAAATCTTTTCAACCAGTTCACCAAGCTAAAATGAAAGGCAACAATGTTTTTTTTTTGTTGCTTGTCAAATGTAACTAAGCATAGCTTTGGTGTGGCTATGCAAACATTTCACATCGTTACACTATTCTCGTTAAGTATGTCTGTACAATAACATTCAACATATAGAGCCAGCCCTTTAAGTTGAAAACATGAAGACCAAGGTGCCAGCCTGAAGCCAGAAATGCAAATGCACATATACTGAGATATTACAAATAAAAGAGACATGTTCCTGTGTAAATATGGTCTTTGAGCACAATAAACCTACAAACTTTCCACATTTTCGAGAGGCGAGGAAATGCTTTGGTCCATGGAGCTTTATCCTGTGAGAGGGCTGAGGAGTACTGGGCACACATGCAGGAGTTATCTGTTGATTCCCTTTACTGGCTTTATTAGAGGTAGTTTTCTAGTAAAAAAACAAGATGGCAATGCTTAGTAGGGTTAAATGAATGAACATGGAATGGAATAAATATCACATGTTAAGTATGAATGACAATGAAACATATGGGTGATTGATATAAGTTAGGGTTACATGTAAAAAAACAACATAACAAATGAATCAAAAATCAAATACATACTTGAATGACAGTGACAGGTAGAGTTGATGAAGTTAGGGTCACATGTAAAGCGCACAACACAAGTGAATCCGTAACTCAGTGAAATGACACATAAAGTCATGAAAAGGACAAAATTTAAGCGACACTTCCTCCGTTTTCAGCTAACAGATTAGCACATTTATTGCATGTCTCCATGTGCAGACACACTTGTATGGCATGCCTTTGATTATTCATGGCAGTTGGATAGACAGCAGCAGGGCAGTGAATTTATAGCTTATCACTTGTCGCACTCAGCGACGGAATGCAATGCTGACCCTGAGCGGAAAATATTACAAGCAACGGTAGGCTGTTGTTCAAATTTCTCAGCTGAGGAAACTCACTAAACACTCTCCGATCAGGTTAGCATGGAAAAACCTGTCGTGAACTCCTCTGTGTCTCACATTTGTTCTCCGAATGCTTCGGTGAGGTAAACAGCACAGGAGATATTTGGAGTGCAGAGTTTCCCCCGGTGACAGCGGTGTTTTCAGGAGTTCAAATCTCTGATTGGGAGAGTGGGGAAAGCGTACAAAGGCCACAGTTAACAGACAGAAATCTCACACCTCTGAAGGTGAAGTAACCACCTGACAATTGCTCTGACGACAACAGAAATTCCCTGAAATGTGACTCACGTAGAAGCCATCAGATTGGTATGTGGTCATCACGTAATCTAAACCATAAATACATTGTTCCATCTTTTAATTGGCTTGAATTCAATAAGTCATGATGCCTCAATCTAATACATATGGATACAAAAAAAGTCACTCCACTGTTGTACACTGTGCACCATGACACAAATATTTTTCAAGTATGTGATAACGTTGTCACATGACGTCACAACCACTCAGGTGAGAGGAAAAGAGATATGACTCCAACGTCTGCAGCTATGCAAGTGACAGGAGTGTGGTGAAGTCTGTAAGAGCAACCCATGCCTCTGATGCCAAGCAGCACTTAGTGACCTTTATACAGGGTCATGGTCTGTCTTCTGATTGGACAATTAAGACAAAAAGCCTCAGGTTTGTTTTTCGGAAGTGACTTTAGAGTCACAGGAAATGTTTTTAAAGTTTAGAAAAACCTTTTAAAAAATTGTACATTTGAGTACCTCATTCATTCTAGGCAATCCAGCCAAACCAATGGACCTTTGGTCATTAAGTTAAAAATGTAAATTCTGCATCTAGACATATGAGTGCAAAGCACACTGGAGCAATAGTAACCTCATGGAGATCATATTTACATAAGTACATATTTACTTTTTGACTTTTCTGAACCTGTACCAGCCGTTCTTGAACACTGCATGCCGTGTTAAATGCAGGCTTTTACTGGAACCTCTAAATCAAAGGCACTTTGACAGCATTATCAGCAGGACTCCCAGTAAAAATTTTATGAAGAGCTATTTTGTGCCGCAGGAAGTTTTGCAATTTGCAAAGAACCACATGGCACAGACTTTAGGCAATACCTGCTTTATAGCAGAGGGGTATAACTGCTGGAAAAAGTGATGTAGAATATACAAAATTACTGGCACAGGACTGAAATGTGCAGAAGCAAAACTATAACTGACAGGCGGTAATGTACCTAGTTGGAGAAACACTGACTCATCACAATCTGTTGACATCTGACTCCTGATGAGCTGAAGGGGTTAAAGCCCTCTTAGACCCCAAACACTGCAGCCCAGATCCAAAAACAGCATTTCTAAACCGGGCCACTCACATTTCACCCCTGGCCTCACAGCGGCCCTCTCGTGCCCTGCCAGGGGGGGTCCCACAGTCAGCCTCATGCCAAGAAGGCCATGTTCCACGCAGCATGGGTAGAGATCCAGCAAGTAGCCCCATAAATTGGAGTTCAATTGGGACTTTATGTAAGCTACAAGTGATATATTTATTGTGGAGTAACTTACATAACACTGTAAAATTAGTGTTCTTAATCTCTTTGCCTTCAATCAGCACTTGGCGGGTGTAAACATACCAAAGCCCAGACACTACCTATCACCCCTGCCCACTTTATGGGGAATTAAGCACACAAGCCAAGCCACATTCACATTCGGGAGAAGCGTAGGAGTGGTCAGCTTTGCTGCTATGATCATTTTCACATGTTCTGCCAAGACAACAAGTCCCCGGTGAAATCTAAGAAAT
>NW_019430286.1:0-2018 GCF_002814215.2 Seriola lalandi dorsalis
GTCCAACCCTCTTCAAAATATACTTCAATGAAGTGGCAAGGGCATTCGAACAGTCAGCAGCGCCTGCCTAGCATAAACAGAAGTCAGCTGCCTAGTGCATATGATCTGGTGCTCCTGTCTCTAACCAAACAAAGGCTCCAAAGGCACCTTGATCTTCTGCACTGATTCTCCCAGACCTGGGCCATAACAGTGAATATAACCAAGAGAAAAATCATGATATTCCAAAAAAGACCCAACTTCCAAAACCAAAAAAATATTTTTCTAGATACCATTGCTGTAGAACCAAGTAAAAACCTATACCAACTTTGGCCTAAACATCAGCACCACAAGTAACTTCAGCAAAGCTGTGAACAACCTGAGAGACAAAGCAGGAAGGGCTTTACACCAAGGGAGCACTTAAATTGTATAATCACCAAGGAGAAAGTGACCCTGACATGCTCCATAAAAAAGCCCTCACCTACAGAGAGACCCTAGAGAGAAGCTCCTGCTCTGCTCACAAACAAAAGCTGAGCCCTAAGACAGTAAAACCCATTAGACCAAACCAAATTATAAGAAAACTATTTGACATATAGGAAAGAATCAATCAAAAGCCAGAGCATACTAGAATGCTGTTTGGCCCTAAGCAGAAAATAGTCTCTGGCAGATTACCTGACCATTGTGACTGATAAGGAAGTCCTTGACCATGTATAGACTCAGTGAGCACAGCCTCGCCATGGAGAAAGGCCGCCACAGGCAGACACGGCTCCTCAGAGAGGAAAGACTCTGCACCCACTGCACACAACAGGAGGTGGAAACTGAGCTGCACTTTTTAACCACCTGCCAACTGTACCCAGACATCAGAGACAAATACTACCCACAGATTATAACCGCTGCAAAGGACTTTGAAAACATGGCTGGTAAAGAAAAACAAAAAAACCCCACCATATCTGCTGGGTGAAATACAGCAATGTGCAAACACAGCAGCAGGATTTGTGAGTCCAACAAAATACAACCATCATGAAGACTGTGAAATCACCGGTGTATTCAGGTCTCACTTATTTGTATTTATATGGAAGTAACTGCAAGTCTTGATCTTTCTATTACATTTTAAGTTTTATATTACAATTCTTCTGTTTATTTACATTTTTGTAATGCAGGATTAAGCAGGGAGGTTCATGGGTGGGTAAAGTAGTGTAGTAAAATTGTTTCAAGTCAAAGGTTTACTTATTATCTTTTTCCACATTTTAAACTGCATCTCAAAGTCTTCCTCAGCAAACTGATTGAAGAAGAATCTGTCTGAATGTGGTTTCTTGCCAAATCCAGGTGGTGGTGATTGTCGCTTGACAAGAGCTTCGGACATCATTATGTTTACAAGACAAGAGTTTATAAAGCGCCCTCTGGGCAGCGCTACGTCTTCAGGGCAGATCGGAGGCTGCAGTGAGTCGCTATCAGAAAGTGACGAGACGGTGCCAGGGTTAGCTGGTTAGCGTGCTAACTTCAGTAGAAGAAAACGTGATAACACAAAAGTTGAGACAAAAGTTAACATTGGTGTTGCTTTCCACTGCTGGAGACAGGTCTTGGCGAATAAAGTATCAAAGTTTGATGCTGAACTCACAACATTTCTTCTAGACTTTAAAGTAAACAGCTGTTAATGCAAACACTGGTTATATAGCAACATTTACAAATAGCTCCTTCAAAGTCCTTGTCCAGTATGTACTACTAAATTTGACTGAAAAAAACTATTCTTACTCTGCATGCCATGACCCATCATTCATCCTTGGATTAAGGTATGTGTACTTTGTTTAATCCAGTATTTTCATATAAAATGATTTCTTTCCTTCCATGTTCAACACCCGCTCTCCCAGAGCACTGGGAAAGTACAGACTGTGAAGGGACTGAATATGTTTTTCTACCAGTTCAGCAAATATTTAAGCTATTAAAAATGAGAGCAGAATATAACTTGCATGCTGTACTTCTTTTAATGTATTATTTATTATAATTCAGCTTTTATGTTTATCTCTTCAGAGTCAAGACTGAAC
>NW_019430287.1:0-2972 GCF_002814215.2 Seriola lalandi dorsalis
AAGAGGGGGACCTGCCTCCACCTACAGCCCCAACACAGGGCCTAGACCCTGGGGTCAGACCAGGGGTGCCTAGACACTTTGGTCAGGAGGAGTTGCGGCTCCAAAAGGTCTACCAGCTCTCCATTTTCTCCCAGTTGGGGGGATTTTCTACCTCCACAGACTCCAACACTGATGCCCAACAGAGGCATGTCCGATTGGGTGTAAAAAGGGGGCTCGAGGAGCCCCAGTTGACTCATAAGCGCCCTCACCTGGGAGACTCCTCGGACAGGGAGGCACTAGAGGGAGAGGTCCTGTGTGGGCCAGCCCCAGCTCAAGGTGTTGGGATGGGGTTAGCGATGGGCCCTGGTGGGCCTGGTTCTGTATACTCTTGCACACAGATGGAGCACAGAGACTCTGAGGGGGGGCTGTCACCCAGGTCCCCCCCACTCTCCCCAAGCCACACTCCCTCCCGACGTCCAACTCAGCACAATCATGATAAACCCATTCCTGATGTATTTGCCCCACTCTCACCTAAATCACCACCAATGTGTGACCCACATGGGCATCTCTGTGACCAGGGCCACTCCCTCGGAAGCTCAGCCAGGACTGAGCCTCCTAATGGGGGCCGCACACCCAGCTACTCACTAGGTAGCCCTGGAAATGAGAGCTGTACCAATGGGTCATCTGGAGGCCAGCCAAGCCCCCACTTATATGAAATGTCCACATATGAGACTCCCAACCCTGCCAGTCCCACCAGCCCTCCTGGCCCTTTCTCCCCCCCACACCACACAGAGCTGCAGGAACCAGGGGAGGCCACTGAATGGGAAGTTGGACTTGAATCCTCCCCACCTGAGCGAAGTGCCACCCAGGCTGCCTCCTCCTCTTCTAATGGCCTGGCTTCCTGGGAGAAAACACCCAGCAGTAATGGCCACCGTCTATCCTCTGGAGGCCACTGGCCGGCGAAAAAGAGGCTGCTGTCCCCAAGCGACACAGGGGAGTCATGTTCAGAAGATGAAGGACCCTCCACATCCAAGAGAAGCAGGCTGTCATTGCTGGCTCCAGGACTTGGCCCTGCCTCATGTCGCAGCACTGATGCTAAAGCTGCCCCTTACTGGAACCACCTGCTGCCCTCTGCATGGGACCGGCCCAAGGTTAGCACAGACACATACATACAAAAGCATACATTATACATACCCCTTGGAAATTTTCTTTGAATATTCCAGTTTTCCAAAACAACTGCATCAGCCTATAGATCCAACTACTGTACTAGCTAATAGCTAACATTAGCTGTTATGCTAAAAACAAGACACCCATGGTGTGAAACTAAATATTCCTACAGTCCTAGTATTATTCATATCAAAAAGGATTTGAAGGAAGGAAATTAGAGTTGAGGAAAACGGTTTTCTGTTTTTTTAATGACCAGATGATTCAGTTTCCCAACCCTAATTAAAGGAGCTATTTATAAGTTTAGCTACATAGCTAACGTTAGCATTAACAGCAGTTTACTTAACAGTCTAGAAGAAACGTTGCAAATTCAGTATCAAACGTCATTCCTTTACTCACCAGGAATTGTCTCCAGCAGTGGAAAGCAACTGCAATGTTGACTCTCGTCTCTATCATGTCTTTTCTTCTACTGAAGTTAGCACGCTAACCAGCTAGCCCGAGCCCGTCTCATCACTTTCTTATAGCAATTCACTGTAGACTCCAATCTGCCCTAAGGATGTAGCACTGCTCAGAGGGCATATTATAACCTCTTGTCTTGTAAACGCAATGATGCCTGAAGCTCTTGTCAAGCAGCAATCACCACCACCCGCACCCTGTAAGAAACCACGTTCAGCAGCAGAGAAAACTTACAAATAGCCCTTTTAACAACAACTACAAAGAGGCTCCAGGTGATTTTACTGCAGCATACGTTAGAAAAACAGCATGTGCACATTTGCATTTAAATACCATTCTTTAAGACCCGAAAACATTTAGGCTCCTACTATGTGAAGGCTTCTAGTACTTTGAATATGGAAGTAGCTGAGTAGCTGTTCAAAGTCAGCAGTTGATGGTAAGACATCTGTGAGCCTTGGCAGTCCTGGAAAAGTAGCTGAGGCATAAATAAAGAGAAACTAAGGGAACGAGTAAAAGTGACAGAATGAAGTGATGGCCGGCTCATTATCACACCACACTGGAACAGGCTGAGTAGCTCCAGAATAAAGCCCATTGAGGTAGGGTCCATTGTTTCCCCCCCACATGAGTGTACTGAGCCTCTCACACACATGCACACACATAACCACACACAGACACACACACATACATACATACATCCTGCTTAAAAAATGGTTCTGGAAGTGAATTGGCCATTTTTGAACACTGGGAGGCCAGAAAGAGCTTTGAGTGTGTGGGTTTGTGGGATGGGGAGTGTGTTAATCATGACAATAGGGTTCACTAGTTCACTAGTTAGGTTCCATACAGTGGGGGGATCACTTTGGCTAGAGGTGTTCAGCGTATGTGGTAGGGAAGCACAGGGAGAAACAGATAGATGTAAGACAGATTCAAGGACAGTGAAAGGAAGACTTAAAGAAAAAGATCAAGGCTGACAAGTGATACTTAGAGTAAATAAAAGCTAGAAAAAGATATTTCAGAGACACAGCAAGGTGAGACACGATAATATTCTACCATGCCATATGTGGTTTTGATCAATTGTGATGAGGAGGCGACCAGCTGACAGAGAGCTTCAAGCTCTGTAGAGAGCCAGTGTAACCAAGGGTTAGCTAACACCAATAAGCTAACGGTGAGTGAAGGGCTTGCTGTGAGCAAATGGCTAGCAGGTAGTGTAGCGTTGGCTAGTGACGAGTCATCTGACAGTTGGGTGGCCTTTAGGATGAACGGCAGCCTGGAAATGGGGAATGTTTGTGCGCATGACACAACATCAAGTAGTCAGTGCTCAGTAAGTAAGAGGACACCTGAAATACACAATTACACATCCAGATTTCTCTCACAGACAC
>NW_019430288.1:0-2639 GCF_002814215.2 Seriola lalandi dorsalis
ATTGTTACAGAATAAGGCTATACTACTATAATATATACTATATGTGCTATAATACTCATTTTGTCAAGCCTAGCTTAGCACAAATACTGGATGTATAAGGAAACAGACTGAGTGATAGATAAAAAAAGTTATGCCTTCCATAAACACATTTAGATTTACATTTTGTATCTTGTTAGCTTGCATGCTAGTACCAGCTCGTTTTTTGTTTCGTGTGCAGAAACAATCAAATTTCTGTGATTTGTGAAGAAATAGTTTTAAGATGTGAGATAACTACACACTACAAATCTTTTTTTTGTTTTCCATGTGCAATGCACATACATTAGAAATCTCTCAAGTTGTTGGAATGGACTTGTTCATGAAGCTAGGCTAGCTACCAAGGAGCTATGTACTGAGGCTGAAACTGATATAGATCTTTTCATGTGACTCTTGATATGACAAAATAAGGACATTTCATAAAATGTTGTACTGCTGAAGCTACATTTTAAGCAAGAAAAATGTCTTTCTGGTTTGTCTCTAGGACCATTTAAAATGTAGAGTGAGCTTATTTGAAAACCCTGCAATTGCACCACAGCATTTTTATATGATTAGATATTAAAATTCAACATTTAGCAGTTGTAAACACACAGTTTGTTTGACATAACAAAAATTGTCAGTTCAACGATATGCTAACACTGGCTCAGCATGCTGTTATTAGTATCAACAGGCTGTGTTGAAATTTGGATGACTTTCTCAGAGATTACACATATAAATTTACTCTGTCCCCTGCCTGCCCTCAATTTGTTTGTACGGTATTTATTTTTGTACCAATGATGATTATTCAATATTCATAAACCAATCCAATATGTCTCGCCGTCAGAGGAACCAGCAGCAGGGGCTTAATGTGCTCAGAGAAGGAGTGTGCTGCTGCAAGTTTGTTGCTGCATTAAACGGATGAGTAACCGTTTCCCTAATGCAACTTGTATAGTCAAATTTATATTTGAAACACATTCTGAGCTTGATTACTCTTTATTTTGCCATAAATTTGATTTAAGGATGTGATTCATACCCAGCGGTGTGATTCATTCTGAGGTTATTTGCTTGCAATAGAAACAAAAACACTGGGAGGTTAAGTTTGTGCCATGTGCTCACCCTGTATAATGTCAAATAACAGTTCCACAGGAACTCTGAGTTTCTCAGGATGGTTCCAAGGACAACACATCTGTCTACAGGAGTGGTCACAGAAAATAAGAAACCAATTTCAGCTGGGCACTGTCTGTTTTTCTCTAGCAGTACTAATTCTGATCATTTAAAGTCAGAAACAAGAAAATTGACAGTTCACCTTTCTGTTTCTTAGCCTGTCATGCTTTCTGTTCTCACATGGCACATATGGTGGTTTACAATGATGAACAGTGACAGATCTAGCTTTTTAAACTATGTGTCCTTGATTTCAGATGGTGGTAGACAAAAGCAAGCTGAAATTCCAACTGTCGCTGGCAGATTTGATCCACTAGCTAGCTAATTTACTTAATGTTATTATCATCAGTCAGCTGATATCTCCAGCTGATTAGTTTTAAAACACGAAACTTGTAAAATGGGTCTTCTATAATACACACTTGGCAACATTAATGATAGGCAGATGTTATTTGCACCCAGGTGTCTGTAGCCAACAAAACTATTTGCACCAAGGATGGATATCTAGTGTGGCTATTTATTTACACATTTATTTTGGCTGCTTAGATTACATATTGTACTTGGACAAGCAACAGAGAGTTTAGATTTATGCTTTATTGTTCATGTTTTCAAATGATTATATGTTTTTATTGTTAACATTACAGGAGAAAAGGACTAACTTGTGTGTTTGGTGAATGTAAGAAACAGGACAGCCACTAGAGCCATAGTTTCAGGTTTTGAAAAGGTGAGTAAAAAAAGAAATGGCCCTCCAAACTCTTTACATGTAGAATATAATTCTTTCTACAGCCCCATACACACCAGTTGCTGTAGATATATTTGTTCACATTTACTTCTCAGAGCACAATAATCATTTTCTAACATCCGGTAATATCTACCTATATCAAAAATTGATATGGCATCACTGCGTTTTCTTTTTTAGTTTTCCTTTTGATTTAGTTTTTTGTTGTGAACAGGGAGGCATCCAACTCTTCACTGATTCAATTATAACCAGTATTTTTGTCAAGATGTACCTTGATGTCATCCGCACTTTCTCTCCTGGCATCCTGACTGATGCTGTCTATCAGCAGATAAAACATCACTGACACTTTTTGAAAGAACAATTACTTGAGATTGCAGATTCACTTTGATGTTTTCATTTGGATTTGGTGGCGAGCCAGGTGGGAACAGACTGAATGACATTGTGCCAGATGCAAAGAAAAACAAAGCCCAGGCATGACTTCTCAATGAACAGGCTCTTTCATAACTGTGTGAAGAGTTTGGCCTCAAGTATAAACTGTCTTACCAAATAAGGGCCATTTTCTCCTGGCAAATCACACTTTTTGCAAAATCATACATGCACTCCTTGCAGACAGAAAATACACAATAAAGCAGTGGATTAAAGAAAAGCCGTATTTTGTGGTTCAGGACTACACCTTTCTCAAGGGTTACTATTCAAAGAAAATGAACCAAACTTTTTCTACCTGCAGACA
>NW_019430289.1:0-3018 GCF_002814215.2 Seriola lalandi dorsalis
GGAGGACTCACCTTTGCTTCATGTACCACACTCGCAGCGGGTTGGGGGGAGTCCATGGCAGCTGGGGGAGGAAACGTCCGCATGGTGGCATCCCGGGGAGATCGCACAATCTCATTCTGTCTGTAAAGCCGGTGATGACGCAACTTGGACACCCAGGCATCAAAGATTTCTTGAGATTTGACCTGAAGAGGAAGAGAACAGAGAGATTTGAACTGTCATCGACTGACCTCCATGTTAAAATGACACTATTGACTCTTCCCATTTGTGTTACCTTCAGGTGATAGATATGCTCCTCGGTGTCCAGGTCGATGCGACGGGCCCTCTTTTTGATGGACATGACTGAGAGGCCGACATCGATGCTGCCATGCAGTTTGCCTTTCTGGATCTGAGGTAATAGGTGATAGACACACTTTTTTTCAACTCACAATTAATCAGATTGTAAATTTTGCGCACACACATTATATTTGTTGTCTGTAACATTTACAACAAACTACTTTTGCAGATAACAGCGCTAGAACAACCGCTTAAACAATTACTGAAATGGTTTATTATTCAATTACAAAATTAATTGGAATCTATTTTGGTAATAAATTATTGTTTAAGTCAGTGATTCCCAACAAAGGCTAACTTTAACCCTCGGACTACTTCTGCTTGCTCAGCTAATTTGAAAAAACATATGATTTGGAAAAAATTATATACGTACATATTTGTGTCAAGGAGGGAAACACAAAAAACACAAATAAAATTAATAATTAGTGTGATGGTGATCCTCAGATTACTTATTGTCACAATAAGTGATTGACATGTCTGTAACATGCTGGGATTAAGATTGCAAGTAGTGAAATACTACAACTGAAACTGACCCTAACCAAAAATAAACCAATAAACTACATTTCAGGAAGCCTTTCAGGGTTCTTTTAGTGTTGTACTTTTACACAAAGAGCACTGGCACGGATGATCGTTTCTGAAAGTCTAAGAACTGAAACAATCTTAGTAAAGTGATTTTAGTGAGCTTTAGTTTTCCTGCAAAGTGGCCTGGTCTCCTGAAACACACTGAACATCATGATCCGTGCTGCAGATGTTTCTGCTGACTCATTGCCAAGCCAAGCTGATGTCAGGCTGGCCTGCCCTGTTTTTGCCTGTGGGTTATAGTCAGGGTTACTTACATCAATGGGGGACTTTGAGTACTTCAGGATACCATTGTCCAGAACAAAAAAACGCTGCAGAGCAAAGAAGCACAAAAATAATGTGTTAGTTAAATGATAGGAACAACAGACATTGAATTCATATAACGTTGGACCTGTTTATGTTGTAATTTCAATACGAATACAAAGTTGTCCACAGTTTATTCCCTCATATTGTCGGCTATAGGACATTTGTGTCGTGTGTTGTGTGGTGTTGTGAGTTCAAATATGTTAACATCAGGGTCTGCTTTGCACTGGTGTTCACGTGTTTTGAGAAAACAACAGTTAAGCTGATGCTGATGGTGGTGACTTCAAATGAAATTTCCACTAAGCTTGCGGAAGAGGCCCAGAGAGGGTGGGGCAAAGTGCACGAAAAGGGGAACTTCTTTCAAGCAAAAGCACTTTATTAGACAGCAAACTGTTTAACATTCGGGGAGCGGCTGTGTTTGAACGTGTTTTTTTTTCCCAGTACCAAAAGCTTTTTGTGTCTCGGTTTTGCCTGTGGACCTTACCTTGTGCCAGCCTTTCAGGGGCCATTTCCGCTTCTTCAACATAAAACCCTCGTGTTTATCAGGCCTCTGGACGTTGCTCTGACCGATTTTCAGCCCTTCAATGATTTCCCAGCTGTCGGCCTCCTTGAGAAGAGTAGAAATACAGCACTGTGTGAGAACTAATCCACTCACTCACTAATAATAAGAAAACAAGAGATACACTTGCTGCAATAAAAAAAGACTCTGCTGTCATGTCCACTGTATTGCAAACAGAGGAAAGCAACAGGGGTACACTCAATACTTGTTTATTCTTTCCCCCTGTACTACACATTTAAAGAAATACGGCCCCATTCAAATTCCACCTGCTCTCTCAGCATTTCCACTCCATTAGATTTCTCCTGACTGTGCTCTTCCCGCTTCTAGTGGGTCTGTAAATCAACGTGACGCCTCTGGAGTAGAGGGACAGCAGGGTCAGGCAGGGACAGGTTAGGCATCACACCGTCGGCCCCGATGGGTGGGTGTGAGTGACACCAGGAATCATGGGATAACAGCTTTGATGCAAGCAAAGGATCATCACCCTCCTGATGCCCTGACATGATCCATTCACTGTCTTTCAGTTCAGCAAGTTATTTTTTGTGAGCAAGTTCGTTATTGTTTTTACTGACATGCTCATTGTCTTGGTAAACAAAAAAATTAGTTAGTATTTTAATAAATGTGTTTTTTATGGTCTTGGCTTACCAAACATGGTTACACTTTACTGTAAGCTCCCCTATTTAGCTGTATATTTGTAAACAACTATAACTCCTCCTGCGGACACCCATGAGTGGAGGCTGGTGCATAAACAGATAATGTATGATAATATAGTACAACACAGTTTTAACAATGTAAAATATGTCCTCATAGGAGAAGTTCTAATCGCTGACAAATATTGTACATTAATAAACACAACACTTTTTTAGCTGCATACAACTTCATTATAGCATGTTTTAAACCATCTATCAAATGTTTGCATATTGCTTATTTACATCAAGTCAAGAGTTGTAATGGCATTTTCTTTCAAATGGTATTCGTTCACAAAGGATTTGTTTTGTATAGTCTTAGTTAACTAAAAGATTTTTTTGTGTTCGTGGGTAACCGTATTTTGTTTTGTTTGGTCTTTTTATTTGGAATTCTGGTCCATTACTAAATAGTCGTGAATGAAGAATGAGAGTCTCTGGTGATAGAATAATATTCACAAATACAGCTTGATCTTTAATGAAAAATTAATTTCCATTGGAATATTGTATTTATCCGCAGACAACAACACTGGAGATGCACAGATTTTTGATGGATTACCTTAAAAA
>NW_019430290.1:0-2843 GCF_002814215.2 Seriola lalandi dorsalis
TTATAACACATTATTATGTAGTTACAAGCAGTTTTTATGTTTATTAATGTGCACTATTTGTCAGCAATCATAACGTCTCCTATGAAGACATATGTTATATATTAGTACAACTTATATCTGCTTACAACTACATTATAGTGTGTTATATTTTATTAAATGTTAAAGTGGTACCACTGTGTCTTTCTTTATCTCAGTGGGTAGATGGTTTGTATTGCATAACGTGAAGCTCAGTAAGGAGTGGGGGTGGCAACAATAAGGATCTGTATTGCATTATTCATCCATCCCTTTATCGGCACTTGCTTACCCTGGTTCTCAGTGGGCACGAGGTGGAGTTCACCCATGATGGGTCATCAGTCAGTCACAGCAGCTGACACAGAAACAGACCATTTACAAAAGCACCTGTGGAGAGTTTACAGTTTAGGGTGCAATGAACCTTTATTTCTTTGGATCGTGGGAGAAAAAAAATACAATATCAAACTTAAAATATGGTTAAAATCCAGACATGGGCTCGTTATTCGGGGATTAACGTGTTTGTTGTGTTTTATACTTGTCTGGTTGTTCTGTCAGTTCAAGTATTGTTTTACATTTCCCCCAGTTTCTTATCTCTCTTACTTTCACTGTAACTTTAATGTGCAGAGGAAGCTTTTTATCATTTGTCATTTTTATTTGTGTCGGGGCTTCGGGTGCAAATTAGCTGTCGGGCTAACTGCAGCACTGTCCCTTAGATATTAACAAATAAACTGGAAAATCTCAGCCAGCAAACCCTTGCAGTGAGGGAACCACTGAGCTGTGCCTTCTCAATCTTTTATTCTTTCTGTCTAAATTTCAGGCCCAAACTCAAATGTTGATATACTGTAATAATAATGATAAGATATTAATATAACAGCAGGTTTCAGTTGTTAAGCTTTCTGTGATACTAGACCTCTGACAGCTCTGGCTGTGCTCAGTCCTGAGCCTAGTCAAAAGTAGCGACAAGTGTACAGGACAACACAGCTGTACATATTTGAATTGACTTGAAGCACGTCTTCAATCATTGTGAAAATCATCAATTGCCACTAGACACAGGTACTGGAGCTTCAGTGTCACAACAAAACAATACAGCTCCCAAAGAGAAATGGCAAAAAACACAATGTCAAGCTGAATGAGGGTAAAACTGAATGATTATCAAACTGCTGTAAACTCTGGATCAGATTTAAACCCAGGACATTTACATACCTTAGTCAACTGAGTCAAAACCATCCACTCAGTGTCTCATAAATGTGAAAAAGCTTTTAAAAATTCGGCGACTGACAGCAAAAGAAGCAGCCATAAGCAGCCGTGCATTGTATTTTGCTGAGGACCCTCTGGAGGCCCTGCGAGGTCCCCGAGTGGGCCCCGGCACCCAGCTTTGTGAACCGCAGAGCAAGGCCAAATGGCACTTTAAGCATTAGATAACTTGGAAGCGTTAAATGGCAGTGGAGAGCAGCACAGCTTCATGACTGATGGCTCCTGTGAGGCAATTTGATGTGCCGATGAGAACAAAGCTGGCTTTTCATTGGCAGAGAACCTTGAGAGAGTTTTGGGTTTCGGGTGATTGGCTGGATAATCGGAGCGGCGCTCTCCAGCCTCCCGCCAATGCCGACGTGCGTCGAGTTGGCCGAAACTCTCGTATCGTCGAGCGGCTCAAGGTCGAGCCTGCGGAGCTGAATATGAATGACATCAATCAATCCATTCGTCCCTCTGTCACTGCTTCCAGCACTGATGTCTTATCACTCACGCACTTTCCCTCCGTCATTCCACATCACTGGCGACTGCTCTCTGCGAGGCAGGAGGACGCCAGCAAACCAGAGAAAAACAATAAATTGTGAAAAAATTATTTTTTAAAATTGGATTTATATTATAACATAATTTTTAACAGCAGCAGGACTTTTAAATGGTCAAATTAGTGTTTTTGCACATTATTAGTACAATTTTGACATGAGCATAAATACTTTTAAAGTTCTCTTTAAATGATCAGTACATTATTTGGTTGTTGCAGCCCTACTTTAGATTAAAAGGTCCCATATTATATAAAGTTAGATTTCTATATCTTTTTTGATTATGAAATATTTTTAAAAACCTACAAAAAAAAATAAAAATGAGCTTTTACATTTTTTGGGGGGTTGAACATTTCCTTTTATTACTGCTGTGATTGTGTTGGCATTTAAATCAATAAAAAGAAACGGGAAACAAAAGTGTGATTTTTCTGAACAAAGTGTGATGCAGCATATCAGAGTGTAGATACTGATAATAAAATGATATTAATGTGACAACACACACAATTTATCAGGAGGTCAAAGGTCAAGATCAGAGAGAGTCAAGACGCCACTTCACTGAAGTGTGACTCACGTTTTACACACAGTGTTGTTTGTGGTACAGTGGACTGATTGTGATACCTTGACCACACACACAGACACACACACACACAAAATGCCCGTGACCTCCAGCTGTCATGACAGACGAATGCAAGACACACACACACTCACATACACTCACACAAATACCCACCAGCATGGTTTAGGAAAGCAACACACACACTCTCTCTCTCACACACACACACACACACACACACCTGACATTCTATCAATTCTCCGTCGGCAAACTGTCGGCCTCCCGCGACCATGAAATATGAATGAAATACAATTAGCAGCTTTAAAGAACTTCATCAAGGCCAAGGCCTCTGTCCAAAAAAACCCCAAAACCCCACCACTATCCTGCCCCCCCAACACGCACGCACGCACGCACACACACACACACACACACACACACACACACACACACGAACTCTTTCAAACAAGCAAATAAATAAATAAATAAATAAGAGC
>NW_019430291.1:0-2162 GCF_002814215.2 Seriola lalandi dorsalis
CAACATTTAAAAATAAATTCACCGCAGTTTATAATGTTTTTTTGATAGCACCCATGTGGAAAGTTGGACTGTGTAACTGCTCCGACTGCAAGACAGCTGACCAAAATTTTTGACATACCAGAAATCCAGCTGATCATCTGAAAGCCATATTGCTGTTCGTTCAGGTAGTTAATCAGGTGTCATGACACCCCTCAAACTGTGCATCAGATGACAACCAATCTGGGAAAAACTCAGGATCGAACAGTTCCGGGCTAAAATTAACCTCAAGCCGTACACTGTCTGCCCAACAGAACCAGCTGTCAGTTTTAAAATCAATACCAAATTGAATCTTAAAACCAATATGTGTAGATTTTCTTTATCTGAATATAGTGTCTTTCAAATTACTTTGATAGCACAGCTTTTATTTATTTTTTAGAAAACTGCAAACATGGTAAAAATTGGTTTAGTCTTTGTGAAGCCTCTAAATCATTCATCTCAGTGTCCCGGGGTATATCCTTTGGAGGGGTTAACAACATGCATTATCGTCTGCCAGTTTCTTGTTTGACATTATCACTCAGAAGTGCCGAAGTTGAAAATTTTCTAAGCAAAATGGCAGGAGAACATACATTGTACTCTCAATACAATATTGTAAAAGAACTCCCAGTGTCATGAAGAACAGTCCTCCCAGTGTTTGAAATGTGTGTAGGCTGTCCCACTCAGGCCTCACAGAGGTGAGGGCTTCTGTGGAAAATGTTTTCTTTCTTGTCTCTCTCCTATCAAACATCTTGCAGACCCCAGATTTTTGTGGCATCACCATGCAATCTGGAATGCGTCCTGCTCTCAAGATGCACATACACAAGTTCCAACACGTGGCTCTCCCAGGCTAATGTCCCAAGTGGCTTGTTTAGTCCTATTGTGACAGCACCCTAGGGCTCATATTTGCCAGGATGTACGAAAACTAAGAGGAAGCCAGTGTATTCATTTCATCTCTCTGACACAGACTGTCTGGGATTATTATCTTGTGGTTTACAAATGATCTGCTATTTTGACTGTAACAATAGCTTTTTCCAGAAGGCTGCAGTTGCAACGAGGTATGCAGCTACATTACACTGCGCATCATTTGTTTTACTGACTTCTTAATGCTACTAATAGTTTTAAGTAGCCTGACAGCATGCAAGACCAAACCACAAACAGCTTTATCATACTGTAGTATTTGATGTTAGGAATCCTTCTGCTTTGTAAACTTGGATTAGTCATTGGGAAAGCCCCTGGAGCTCTCAGACTTGGTGATGTAACCTGAAGGTTAATTTTACTGTTGCCTTGATCCCCGATTGCTTGCATGTGGCCATCGTTGGACTTGGTTGCTATAAGCAAATAGGCCACCCAGAACAACAACAACTGGCAACAGCAGGGTGTGGATGCGGATGTGTTGGCTCTTCTGAGGTAGGTGGGGTCTGAGGAAATAGATCCTTTCTTACACAAAGGTATTATGTTCTGGTGGGTATCTGCTTACAGAGAGAATGTAAGTATTTTCATTCTGGAAGGTGCTCAAGCCAGTTGTAGACCATTTACTGTAAATGATTAACGATAATAATGAGTTTAATGTGTTAGTCTGTATCTGTATTTATGCTGTTCTACAGCATTGAAGGCTTCCTACATCACATTGGTGGTGTGATTTGCGGTGGTATTTGATAAGGTTTGCTTTGATCAGGCTTTTCGGGGCTGATACAGATCACTCATTTATTTTATTGTGATTATCTTTTTTTTCAGCAAGCACCCACATGACAGATTCTGTGAAAGCAACTACTTCTGTCTCATGTCTGTGTGATGTGTCATCCCTTCATGTTGAATTGGTATCACCATTCTAAAATATTAGTATGTCCCACTACACCATTACGTACTATTAATGTTTTATTTGATACTGCTAATGCATAGCAAATGCTGGGGATCTGCTTTAATATGTTATAAAGTCAAAACTTTGTTTATTCTACAGAGAAAAAGACCTTTTGGATGACTGCATTTGACATTTGTAAGTCCACAGACATTTTGCTAAAATTGGATTTTGATCAGCTTCTTCATGTTGTGAGGCATCTCACTCTCTTTTCCAGCCGCAAAAATGGCTAGTCAGTTTTCCGATGCTATCTCTCTCTGAGCTCGACAGTAACATTGGGCCTGAGGCTTGT
>NW_019430292.1:0-2703 GCF_002814215.2 Seriola lalandi dorsalis
CACACACACACACACACACACACACACAGAGGTTCTGCAACCTTGTCATCTTCAGCTTATCTCAACGCATTTCTCGCTGAATGAATAACTCAATCCCTTAATTTGTGAAATGTACACACACATACACATGGACAAGGGAAAACCCAAATCACCTTGAGTCAGAGCCTGAGCAATTAGATACAACAAGAGAGAAGTCTATTGATCTAACTGTGAGTAAAGATCCTCCCCGTTCCCTCCATCCCTCCCTCCTCCCCTCTTTCCCCGCTCTCAAGAGATAGACTCCCCAGCTAACCGCAGACAATTCAGACATTAAAATCTCACACTTTTTAATTACGACCTCATCTCCATGCCCTCCCCTCATCATTCTCTGCTCTATAACACAACTTGTGTCCTCTGCCTCCCTCTCACTACCACAGCAGATTTCGCCAAGTCCTCGGTTTAATTCTCCAGCTCAATTTGATCCTTCTTTGTCTCTCCTGCCGGTCCCAGTCCGATCTCAGTCCTTTCTTTCAAACATAATTTTTACATTTTCTCTTCAACTCAGTTTTTCGATCCTCTTCTTTCTTCCCACCTCTTAACAAAACTGCACAACAGATCATCGTTGGCCTTCGTTTGAACTCCCAGTCTGGCCCTTCCCCTTCTCTGTAAGCCTGTTGCCCCTCTGTCTGCTTTTCCAAAGCCACCCTCTCATTTTGTAGCATTTTGTTGCCAACAGTGTTTCAGATAACACTTGTTTTTAATATCCTTTATTTCTATCTTTTCACCCCCCTCATAACTGGTGATTTTCTTTCTCACAGACAGCTCTTTTCATGAGATTGCTTTCTGTTTTTACCTCAACATCTGTTAGTGCTGTCATCCCCTCTTTCTGTTTGTAATACACCCTAAGCTAACTAGGGATGTTGCATTGGCCCAGTACTTATCTTTTTTTTTTTCCTTCTTTCTCCTTTTGGTCGCACTTCTATTCTCTGCTTTTTCAAAACCCGTCGCGCTCTCTTTCTCTTTCTCTCTCTCTCTCTCTGAGTCATCTTGTCAATCTTCCCATTCAGCGCCTCGCTTCCTACCGCTCTGTGACTGGTTTAGAACACATCATGCTTCCTCTTATGTGGCTCCTTTTAATCAAACCCCATTTTCCTCCATTAAAACGCTCTCCCAAGCATAAACACGGCCAGATGAGGGATGGGAGGAGGGTGCAAACGAGAGAGAACAAATGAGATGAAAAAGTAAAGAGGGCAGGAAGGAGGGGAGAAAAAAAAAACCTCAGCAAATGGCAACAGAGCTGTTCCAATATCTCTCTCTGTCGCATCTGTGTGTGAGAGACAGTGAGAAAAAGAAGTGTGTGAAAAAGCAAGAGACATAAGAGTTAGAGACGGTCCCAAGAGGCTCCTGGCGTAACGCGTCAGAGAGCAAAAGGAGATGAGGTCTAATTAAAAAGGAACAAGGGAGAGAATGAAAGAGAGAGCTGGTGTGATTCCTAGAGATTAACAAAGACTTCCTTTTTACACACACACTCGGTCGCTCAGTGTCTCCCTCTTTCTCTTGAGTGGATGATGAAAGGCACGATTCCCCAGTCGTCTTCAAAAATGAGCAATGGACCCCCAAATCTCTTCTCCTCCATCCTCCTTACACCCAGTGAAAGGGATGAAATGGAAAAATGAAGGGGAAAGATATGACTGCACCCCAGTTAGTCCTTTCACAAAGACAAAGAGAGCACTGTGACAACCTTGATCCATCACTGTGAAGGAGGTAAAGAGGGGACAGGGCCGCGGTGTGGATAGTGTGGGTGGAGAGAGTGGGCATTTCCAGTGGTTACATCCCATTACTCCACTAAACAAGTCCTATCAAGTCATATTTTTCAGTTACAGCAACAGAACGCAGATGACAGAAGCTTTGGTTACTCTTCATTAGAAGTCCATATGGCAAATATGATAATGACTGTCACAGATAGGATCAAAGTGACCTTGACTGATGGAGGTTGGCAACATCTCTTCTGCAGTCTGAATCCCAGCCTGTCACATTTTTCTGCTCCAATCAAAGAAGAGACAACGAAGAAAAGAAGTGTGCAACGGCAATTATCTTCCCAATTGCCAGATGTCCATTATTTCCTCTGCTGCTGTCCTGCTGTAAGTTTCAATTAAGTACACGGATCCTGAAAAGGAACCTCAGCAGGGTGTAAAACGTTTCACCTGAAAACAGAAATTTCTTCCAGTTGGAGCGGATTTTTATCATTAACAAGGGACAAATATACTAACTGCAAGGTTAAAGTGAGGGCAACAAAAAATCCCATAATTCTGTGCAGGTGTTAGATGTTGTTGAAAAACGCTTCCTTGTCGCCATGGCAGCCAGCTGTCTGAACAGAGCTTTTCTCAGTTTCAAGCCACAATTAGAAGATTAAAAGATAAAGCTGGTGATACACTTGAAAGGAACTCGTTTGTATGATGTGTTGTCAAGCCATGTTAGAGGGCTATGTCCCGAGCAGCCACGCTCAAGGATAGGGTAAAATGAAAATGTGCTGTCATAAAAGGGCGAGATGCATTAACAGCTTAAATATTGGGATAACACCACACACTTTCAGACAGTCTCCTCTGGAAGACATTCATGGTGTAGCACTAAATTGTTCATGCAGAAAAGTGACAGAGATATTTGTGTAAAGAATGAAAAAGAACACAACAGGCCAGTCATATCGTGAAGTGGGCGTGAATGACT
>NW_019430293.1:0-1945 GCF_002814215.2 Seriola lalandi dorsalis
AAGTTATACATACAGGGCAGCCAACAGTGCCTCGTGCTCTGCAGCTTTGATGGCGGCAAGTTCATCCTCTCTGGACAAAGCCTCCTTGCCTTTTTTGTCTTTTGCATACCATGTCAGGTCTTTGCCTTTTTGCCATCGACCTACTGGTGCCATCAAAGAGTTACCTGGAAACAACACAGAGGAATTGAGAGTGATTGAGAAAGATGTGTTTTACATGTTATTTCTACTGTATTGTAGAGCTGAGTTCTACTTTGTGAATTTTAACTAGTCCCTCATTATGCTGAACAGCAGAGAGTCGCTGCTGTAGTGGTAATGTAACAATGTGGAATAGGACGTAAAGTTTGTACAATTTATGAATTAAACATTTTCTGATTCAAAGATCTTGGCCCTACAATAACATAAAACTCCTGGATGCAATACCCCAAAACAATAATGAATTGAGCTCAGTCAATCTAATTTAGTGTTAAAGGAACAACTCCAATGGAGGTTACCTCATGGCTTCACTCACTTCAGATCTCGCAACTTATGATTGTGTAGGGCTGTAGCAGAAAACTGTTCTCATCACTCAATTAACAAGCAAATTCCTTCCCAGATGCAGTGATTTATTATTGTGTGTATAAAACATCAGATAAAAGCAAAAAATGCTTATCAGATTTACAAGAGCACATGGTCTTTAAATGTCCAATGTCAATGTTTTGGCCAAACAATAGTCTAAAATTCACTATTTAAGAAGCAGAACCATTGAATGTTTAACATTTTACATTACATTGCTAGAAAATTATTTAAATGATTAATCAACTGATAGCTCATTGTTGCAGATGCAAGTGATTGTTGATATTGATGTGACTATCCAAACTTACTGGAACAGCACAAATTAAATTCAATTTTTTGGTAGAATTCTAGCTTTGATTTAACACATGAATAAAGAATAAATTTGCACATACACATTACAGGGTCATTTCCTCTCTCCAGAGCCACCTGTTAGTCTCACCAGACTTTAGAAAATCTCTGCTGCTGATGAAATGTGTACTGTTACAATAAGCTTTTTATTGTACCATAATACCCATTTCATGTGTTTATTTAACTTACTGAACACATTGTGTAACGTTATTCTGTTTTATCCTTTTATGTCACAGCTGTGGTGGGTGCTACGAAGCCCTTGCTTGGCATGCTGACATGTTGCAAGCGGTTTGGGGTCACATAACTGAGAGGCATCGTGTGTCTGCTCAGTGAGAGACGGGAAGTAATGAAAGCTAGGACCTGCTGTTTGTAGGGTGGAAAACAGGAGAAAAGCGAACGACTAGACCAGCACAGATACTGTGGAATGAGGGACTCTAAAACAAAAGGTATGAAGAAACAGCACGTGAAGCATTAGAGCCATTGTGTGTAGCTTATGTGTGATTTTACATGCCTTGCTCTGTTGTTTGTAAGTTAGCAGACAACTATTAGCATTGTCTCTGGTCAGCGCCCATAGCCAACTTGGCTCTTAAAACTTACCGAGATAATTTTCTCTGTGCTTATCAACTTTCACGTCATCCCAGTTGAACTGGTCCTGTCCTCCTCGGATCCCCCCTGATCTCGAAGAACCAAACATGTTTAGTCAGTCACTTTTAGATTAAGAACTGCGGGCCGCTAGTTCTGCCCGCTAACTTTTAGCCACGGTAGCACATGAGCTGCGCGATTGGCCAGGCCTTCAGCGTTCACTCATCCGGGGAGTTACGATGTGTTTAGGATCCCTGCATCGGTCGGAACAACGTGCTTCCTGGTGGTATTTACTCAGATCACTGAAAGTAACCCGGCAACTAATATAGTATGTATTTTCATGAAATGTCCACCAAGCTCAAGAGGTATAGTTGAGTAAAACAGCGATCTAACTCCTCCAGCTAGGCTATGCTCTGCAGCATGCGTTACTCTGCGCCCTGAAGACAGAGCTACAGCAATGGCA
>NW_019430294.1:0-1890 GCF_002814215.2 Seriola lalandi dorsalis
ATGAAAACCACACAAACAAACAAACACACACACACTCTGCTTAAAAGCTTGCTTGCACGCATGCCACTGCATAACCGAACACAAACACTAAATCAAAACAAGAATAATCACCACAGCAATCATTCCTATTCTACAAGCTAAAAGCATTAAAGTAAATATCCAGGCAGCACAGCAACATACTTCCGAGCGTGTCGTAGGGCAACTCTACTTTTAGACAACATCAATCCGCCTCCCATAGCTCTCTTTAAAGCCTCTGCCAATCTAAAACCTTGGCGTAAAATCGAAAACAGGTTTAATGAAATGGATGATGTGCCCAATAAGGTGGTGCTATAGCGAGAATGAAAACCTCAGGGGCCAAGTGCCTCTCTCTCTTAAGCCTGAAGAAGTCTGTATCCAGCGTAGCGGCTGCAGTGAATCTGCTCCTCCACAACTCTCCACTCTCACGGACTGTTAGCTTCTGTTTCTGCACTGATGAGCCTCGGCCATCACTCGTTTTCAGTGGGCTAGGCGGTGGGGGCGGGCAGAGGCTAGGCTAGCTACAGTAGCACCATGAGGCCAATTATAAGGAGACTCTCGTTGCAGAGTTGAGTATATTAGATGCAGGACTGAGAGGGGAGACATTCCTAGGTGCATTGGAGCTTCACCTATCGTATGCCTTCCACAATGAGGCATATTAGGGCCCTATGTGTGTGCACGTAATGTTGTGTGTGTGTGTTTGTGTGCTGTACAGAAAATTCACACACTGTATTAACACTTCTTATAAGCTCAGTTAAAGCTCTGGTCTCCTTACATTTCTGCTGAGTCGCCACAACACATTACAAACTACAGTATGTGACTTTGTTCTATATGAGAGCATCTGATCAAAAGCGACATTTCACTCCTTAAACCTGCAATAACTTTGTTTTTGGCCATTTTGAAGCAGCAGAAACCAGCTGAAAGCACTGGCATATTATCATTACATGATGAACTTGTTAGCACACATTTACTTATTTACAAATCCTGCAGATACGGAGCAACATTAGCATTCATCTGGAGTCATGTCTGTGTCCACCTGATGAATGCAAGACCAACATTCACTTTCCTTTTAGCTCTGTTTTGTGCTCCACTGACTCCTGAGGGAAATATCCGGCTCTTTAACTGCTAAATGCTCCATTATGTTCATTAGCTAGACGCTAACTTTGTCTGTCCGCTGTTAGGTAGTGAACAGTGGGTTTTTAGAGATGTTTTGCTGCCTAGTGGGGCTGAAAATGAGGCTGTGAGAGCAGTGAGAGTGAAACAAATGGCAACGTTTCAGGCTGGAAAACTTAAACAATGAGTTGAAATAAGGTAGACGGTTTTGTGGAGTTGAGAACTACAGTTGTGTTATATTTCTCTGTGAGTTTCATCCCCGTTAACATTACACATAGTACTTTACGTTGGTTTAAAATCAAACTTAAAATACTCAGTTTAGGAGACGTCTTAAGTTAATTAAGTTAGTAAGTTAGTTAGAAAGATGTTTAGCATCTAACGAAAGATGAAAGTTGCATTGTGGGAGCTGTAGTTTGATCCAGAGGGGCTTCAGCCTTAACCCAGGATATTTTGTCGACTGCTGTATCTGTTTAATCTACTGCAAGACACTGCAGCTCTGTGGAAACACAGCACTAATGACTACTGGAGATTAAGATTACAGACTTAACGTAGAAAATGTGAGGACTTTTATCTTTAAATGAAGAGTGGGGCTCAATCCGACTGGCTCTTCCTCTCTGAGCATACACATGATTCATTATGGGATGTCATTATTTATTTTACTTTGATCTGCATAGCAAAGAAGTTCTACTCTCTCTCTCTCTCTCTCTCTCTCTCTCAGGACGTGTGACTCTCATTACTTTGATGAACATGTGCCCTGATGGT
>NW_019430295.1:0-2682 GCF_002814215.2 Seriola lalandi dorsalis
GGAAATGTGGATGCACATATTTGCTTAATCTTTGGATATGGGCAAATCAATATACTAAGATTTTTACAAAAGTCATGTCAATGAAAGCAATTGTGCAAGTAAAAATATAATCAGACTAAAACGAGCAACCTGACTGTTTTATAAGCTTTTACTGAGATCGATGTATCTAGGTGTCTTAACTTACTGTCTGTGTTATGTGTGTGTAGTGGGTGTGACGTGAACAGCCCCAGACAGCCAGGCCCTAATGGGGAAGGAGACGAAGAAGCCCGAGATGGACAAACGCCCCTCCACTTGGCAAGCAGCTGGGGATTGGAGGAGGTGGTGCAGTGCCTTCTAGAGTTTGGAGCTAATGTTAATGCACAGGTCAGTCCTGTCACATCAGAGGGTCCATTTTTCTCCGATAGTACTAAATGAGTTGTAAACATGTTCTATTTCTCACTGTATAATCCTGTGTCTGTCAATTCATCAGGATGCAGAGGGCAGAGCTCCCATCCATGCTGCGATTAGCAGCCAGCACAACGTCATCATACAGCTCCTCATTTCCCATCCAGACATTCGTCTCAACATCCGCGACCGTCAAGGAATGACCCCCTTTGCCTGTGCCATGACGCACAAGAACAATAAGGCGGCAGAGGCTATCCTCAAGAGGGAGCCAGGCGCTGCTGAACAGGTAGCACTGGCGTAAATGCACCAGTTAATCTTAAGGACTGCTTTTGCATCAAGAAAAATTGTGTACAGTCACAGTATTAATCACTCCTGACCTCAAACTTCTGTTTCTGTCCAGGTGGACAACAAAGGGCGTAATTTTCTCCATGTGGCTGTGCAAAATTCAGATATTGAAAGTGTCCTGTTCCTCATCAGTGTCCAAGCTAATGTCAACTCCAGGGTTCAAGATGCAGCCAAACTCACCCCTCTCCACCTGGCTGTCCAGGCTGGATCTGAGATCATTGTCCGCAACCTGGTACATTTTTCTTGTTCCTCTTGTTTTTACTATTCATACTAATGTAAGTGTTAATGAAAGAGTGGTGCAGGTGATACTGTTATTTCATTTTTTTTTGCTTTTTTCTGCTACCAGCTGCTTGCCGGAGCCAAAGTAAATGAGCTGACAAAACACAGGCAGACAGCACTACACTTGGCTGCCCAACAGGACCTGGCCACTATTTGTTCTGTGTTGCTGGAGAATGGAGTAGACTTTGCTGCTGAGGATGAGAATGGCAACAATGGTATCTGATACCATTTTATCTTTATTATGCATTTGTGATCTGGGATGCTGCTATTAAACAAAGGGCACTGGAATTGACAAATTTCCAATGTAAATAATTACCAGTCAACTCAGAGAACAGTCTCACATTCACTTGTGTTGTTACTGAGAAACAGAACAGTTGAGTCAGTTCAGTCTTCCACATATCAAACTTCGGTTCTGTCAGATAGACAGTGCAGAATATTTCAGTCAAAGTATATTGAGGAACTACACAGCTTCATGTTGAGGAAAATGCATCGTCAGTGACCATAGGAATAGAAACCTGAAGTGTTTGACCACCTTTGACTCGGATAACGGATAACTGTCACGGGACCTGTAGTACTGTTGTGTTAAAGTGACTATTCACTACTCGTTTCTGTGGATATTTTAGTTCACACTATATGTATATATATTCAACTATATTGGTATCTACATTATTAATGTTATTTCACTAAAAAGTGATAAAGATAAACATAATGGGCTATTTTAGTCAGTTTTTTTTTTTGTTTTTAAGTCAGATGGTGTAGGTTTTGACTTATCTGTAGATATCGCTTTGTTCAAACGAGCTACTCTACTTACTCTAGTAAGTGTTTGTGTAGTTGTAGCCACTATCATCCTTGTGAATAACATTTCATTATTTCCTCTATTCCTCCTGCTGTCTCCACAGCTCTGCATCTGGCTGTGATGCAAGGCCGCCTTAACAATGTCAGAGCCCTTCTCACAGAGTCCAACATTGATGCCGAGGCCTTTAATCTCAGGTACTTTCAGTTTTTTCCTAGTCAGACATTACCTTATGATCACATTAATTAAACATTAATGATTCATTTGGGAAATTAGCTCAGTGAAGCAGCAACACTGTAACAAGATGAACTGCAGAAAATGGGATAGAGAGAAAAAAAACTGGTGCATAATTAATGTAGACAGTGGAAGCTTTTTAAGCATGCCTGAAACGATTAAAACATCTGAACGTTAGAACGTAACTTTCTGTAGACTATAGAGTCAACTTGCGTGTCTCTTTTTTGTCATCTGTCTGCTTAGGGGTCAGTCGCCAATGCACGTACTAGGCCATTATGGGAAAGAGAATGCTGCCGCCATTTTTGAGTTGTTTCTGGAGTGTATGCCTGAATACCCTCTGGACAAACCAGATAATGAAGGGAACACAGGTACTGTAGCTCGCTTAATCATTTTCTGTTGTTAACTACGGTGGCGCTGAGAGCTCAACACACTGCAACTTAAGAAAACATGCAAATAGGCAAAACACAAGCAAATTCCCACTTTTGTGTATTTGGTTGTGTTGTGAGTATTTGCAGCGCATGTGTTGTCAAATTGAAATTTTGTCTATTTGCATGTGTTTTCTGAAGTTGCAGTGCTTTGAGCTCTCGGGGCCACCGTAGTTAACGGTATACACATACAGTATAGCATAATACCAGTAGCACCCTTGA
>NW_019430296.1:0-2634 GCF_002814215.2 Seriola lalandi dorsalis
TGAAGGCAGAGTGGCGCCTCCGTACTTTCACAAGCCACTCGGTTACACGGCTCCTGCTCTCTTGCAGCTCTCATTAGGAGGCTTGTAAAAATATCTGGGGCTCTCTGGGAAATGTGGCATTGGCTGAGGGCATCCTCCCTCCTGCCTCCCCAGGATGCCGGCACGGACCTGAACTCCTTTTGATAGCAGCAGCACCCTGACTGCATAAATTTAGTGTCATGAAAACTCACAAGTTTGGTGACAGATCACCACATTTTACATTTGCAATTGCTAAATATGTACATAAATCTGTGAGTTACATTATTTTAGACGGATGCTGCAGACTCCCCTATATAAAACAAATCCAATATTACATTTAATCCCTTAAGATCACACAGAATGATTATAATAATTACAGATAATCTTTGTAGTTTCTTTTACTGTGCTTCATACTAGACCTGACACAACAGGCAGTCGGCCCGTTAAAGCTCTGTGTGCCTTTTGTTTAGCAAGGTAAGTGGAGTCTGCACAATGGTGGTACAGCCTGTTTTAGCATCACTATGTTCTCTTTGTTTATGATGGAATGAGACTATGACAATAGCTGCACACGGCCCACAGCCTTTAGCATTCAGCAGGCTGTCCTATGTTGACCTGCTCCCCATCCGCTCAGAACAATGCTGCATGCCGCCTGTCATCGTATCACAGGCTGTGTATTACAGATTAATGCTTTTTGTGCCTCCACATGAGCGAAACACTCTTGTTTACATTCAGTGTCTCATCAAAATGCACTTTACCATCCAGGGCTAACAAATATCCTGAATGCCTACACTACCTTATACCAATTTCTTATACCAAAGTTTTGAAATATGCATGAACTTGCAGACTTCTTCTGTCATCCTGCTGTTGTGGCATTGATACCAACGTGCATCAGTAGAATTGTGTCTAGGTCTATTGTCCCCTTGCATCAAATTGTGATCGTACTGTTTTTTTTCCATTGTCTGAGCAGCAGGTCCTTCTGTAATGAGTGGTTATGGGGAAAGGTGTTTCTGGGCCTTTGCGCATCACATGACCGTCAATTTTCGCCTGTAACAAACAGCGCAAAATTGCTGCAACGCCTGTCAGTGTCCCTGAGGGCTTGGTGCATGCGCATCCTTGTGCATGTGGACGTAGAACTCAAAAATAATACAGGAACCCACTGATCAAACTGTTACTCTCTAGCATCTCTAGTGGCCAAGAACTATAATGGTGGCACCTTTAAACTTTGCAAAAGCATAAAGGTAGTTTTGCAAAATCTTTGATACAAATATTTTTGACAATATTGTTGTTAAATATATATATAATACAATTATATTTCAATGTAATACAAAAGAGGGATGTTTCTAGTCCTTTCTTCATCTTATTGATACTAGATCGCAACAGTCAAAAAACCCGCTAAGACCCGGTAACATCAGGCTTTTCTTGGCAAAGGAAAAGGGTTCATTCATTCACACCCGGGTCAAACGACTCTGCAGTAGACACGGGTGTTTATTGGCCCCTGCTCTGATCGCCATTGATGTAATCACAACACCCACGTGAACCTGGTAACGTTCACCCCTTTTCCTGCTGTAACGTCTTTCAGATCACAAACACACCTGTCAGCTGTCCAGCATTGTGTTGTTAAACCAGAAACACAGCGGCTGCACCTTCCTCTGAGAGTGAGCTGCAGCCCTGAAATAAGTTTAAAAACACAAGATCACTGATCGAAGCGTCTCACACGGAGGCTGAGACACTTTTACAGGCACATCAACCCGGGGATGAGACGTGACAGATCTGTTTTAGCAGTTTGCACAGCAGCTAGCAGCTCACTCTCTCTCCACTGCGTCTGTGTGTGTGCTCTGTAAATGCATGTGATGACATCACTACTTGCAGTTGTGTGTGTAAGGTCCAAAAAGAAAGGCAAACTCGACTGGCAGTAAAAAGGGGTCAATCGGCTTTAATTAGCGAGTTTACCCGCGTTCAAAAAACCTGCTTATACCCACTACTTTTGGTTTAAAAAGGGAATAAGATGTATTAGTGTGAAAGAAGGACTAACACTCACTCACTCACTCACACACACACACACAAACACACACACACACACACACTCACACACACACACATACATACCCCCACACTCCCAAAAAGGCCCATTCGCACGGATGCCAAATCCAACAGTCAGCAAAGCCCACTCTGTACGACAGCGAGCTCTGATTGGTAGTGGTCACACATGAGGTGCTGTAGCTGCTGAAGTTGGTCTTTAGTATGTATCACAGTGCAGCAGACCTGTACCGAGGTTAGAGCTGAAGAAGAACAGAGCACGTGGGGGTGTAAAGGGGACAGAGAAGATTTAATGACTTTGATGCTGGAGCGAGGGCAAGGTGCAGAAGCATGTGATGATGAGAGAAGCGACCGGGGAATTAACACAGAATCCAGATGAAGGGGGAAGAGATGTCGGATGAAGGAAAGTTGAGACAATGGTGCTTGTTTGATTTAAGAAGTAATTAGTGGCTTGAATGAGGCCATTGGGATCAATTTGTCAATCCCAAAGATCATAATGATTGACAGGTCGAGGTCACAACAGGCCTCGTCACAGCACAGCAATGCAGATCTCCTCTGCCCTGAGCGACATGGACGCTA
>NW_019430297.1:0-2897 GCF_002814215.2 Seriola lalandi dorsalis
ATTCAGGGGAGCTGTTTGACTTTTCTGGACAAAGGGTGGAAATAACAGAGGTAAGAAATACATATACTGTGTACTTGAATTATTTGTAAAGTATGTTATCGCTCCGACTCTTTTGTTTCTCATGTCCGCTTTTTCTTTTTCTTTTTGCAGAAGACAGAGCGAGTGGACTTCTCCTGGAATAAGCTGGCTGATCCAAAGTTCATCTTTCACGACCACAGTCTGGTGGAGACGGTGAGGGAGGGAAACCCTGAGGCTCAGGCTTTCTTCCGCCTGCTGGCTCTGTGCCACACCGTCATGCCTGAGGAAAAGAAAGAGGGTGAGCGTCCTCTAATGGACGTCTTCATTACTAAACGACAAGTGGCTGCAAAGGCTGTAAACAGGCGTGTTACATCGCTCTTGTCCTGTCTCTGATGATGAAATATCTTTTTTTTCCTTCATACTAACCCTTAAGCAACTCTAGGGTGATATTAAATCCCGAACGAGCTGTCTGAGGAAGTGTAATAGGAAGAATAATTAACAAATTAATTAATTAAATATATCCTAATAAAGCAATACAGAATTACGGTCATTAGCACAAAATAATATACACTTCTCCGGCATACAGCGGTATATGGTCGACCGAATATCTACTTTATCTTGATTAACAGTGTTCAGTCCTTATTAGTGTGTAGGAGCCAAAATGTGTGTCTTGCCAATTGCACTGTTTTTCTCGGGGCAGGGGAGCTCTACTACCAGGCTCAGTCTCCTGACGAAGGCGCTCTGGTGACGGCAGCAAGAAACTTGGGGTTTGTGTTCCGCTCACGCACACCAGAGAGCATCACGGTCGTGGAGATGGGCCGACAGGTCACCTATGAACTTCTGGCGGTTCTTGACTTCAACAATGTGCGCAAGAGGATGTCAGTCATAGGTGAGAGACAGCGGTGACGAGATGTCTCCGCGTTTGTGGTTTCATCCACAATATCAGAATCAATATCAAAACTTGAGGAAAAACGACCAAATTCACATTTTACTCTCCGAGATGTTCATTTAACTTTGTGCACGGTCATGGTAATGATCACGGCAACACCTCAGCAAGTTTTTATGTGAGACCTCATGACTCTAACTAACTGGCTTTCACTATGATTTCCAGTGCGCAGCCCTGACGGCAAGTTGACTTTATACTGCAAAGGAGCAGACACCATCATCTATGAAAGACTCCACCCGGCCTGTAACAAACTGATGGAAGTTACCACGGGACACCTCAATGTTAGTGATGCGGTTGCACTGTTTGCTCGTATACTCATATAGAACTATGCACAAACTGCTTTTTAATGCACAGTGCATCCGAAAGATGTCAGGATTCGTGTTTGTAACTGCTGTAAACTGTCCAGGAGTACGCAGGCGATGGCCTCCGCACGCTGGTTCTGGCCTACAAGGACTTGGATGAGGGCTACATGGATGACTGGAGAAGGCGCCACCACGAGGCCAGCACCGCCATGGATGGTCGAGAGGAGAGACTCGATGAACTTTATGAAGAGATAGAGAAAGACCTGATGGTTAGTCCACCTGCTCCGGACATATTCCTAGTTAATTTGGCTGCTTAACTTTTTTGGAGAAGAAATGAATGTACTCTTTATATTTCCCCATAACTCATTAAATGAATAATGATGAGACAGCAGAAAGCCTTACTATGCAGACAGAGGTAACGTGGCGGGATGGCTTCAGTATTGGAATATTCATCACAGAATGATAGTAAGAAAAATCCTCTTCACATTACCACCCTTTACTCTGCGGTTTGTAGCTGTTGGGAGCGACAGCTGTGGAGGACAAGCTGCAGGACGGGGTGCCACAGACCATAGAGCAACTGGCTAAAGCCGACATCAAAATCTGGGTGTTGACTGGAGATAAACAAGGTTAGTGTGGTAATACATGGGTGAAGTAATACAGTACATAAATAATGTGAAATATATTCTTATATTCTCTCTTTGTGAATCTGTGTGCCTGACACATCTAAACACCCTGCTTCACTTGAGCTCAGAGTGGAGAGTCAGTTTGACAGATTAATTGCACCACTGTGATTGTATTGATGTTCTGAAATAGAGACAGCGGAGAATATTGGCTATTCGTGCAACATGCTGAGAGAGGAGATGAAAGAGATTTTCGTTGTGGCAGCTAATACAGCCGAGGGAGTCAAAGAGGAGCTACAGTAAGTCAGACAGATACAAACGACTCTAACACGTGCAGCATCTTCTGAGCCAATTTGAAAATGGTTTTATCTAGCAGGTCATTTTCCAAAAATCAACATACTTTTTGACGATTGACCATGCTTTTGTAACTGTTGCTTTGCCCATCAAGCTCTCCTTTCTAGTATGGCACAGAAATGTAGTTTTAAAAACGTAAAGGTGATGAAACTAACACCTGAAATTTGCTGTATTTTTTTTTTGTTTTATTTTTTTAAATAAAAGGTCCTTGATTTCACATAAGAATTTATTTAATCCAGTCCTTACACATTTGCTTTTGTGTTTTTGGTTTTGTGTGGATAAAATCCAAAGCTTGATGGTTATGGTTACTATGCTATCACTGGACAATAGCTTTTTAAGGGTGGGGTTTAGTGAAGAGTGAATTGACCTTTGAAAGAGTTATAATTGAATACCCACTAATCAAGTAATTAAAGTACACAGCAGGAGACACTCACATTTCCCAACTTAGTTGTTCACTTAAAAATTAAGGATAATGATTAACTCAATACACTGATATGGTTATGTTCATATAGCCCTGCTGGCCTCATGTTTTAATTGTTGTTTTTTAAGTGTTTTGGCAAGTAATGTGTTTGTTCCTATCCCAAACACACACACACACACACACAAAAAAAATATCAGAGCTTTTTATCAACTGGAGACATCCAACCGTTTCCCTTT
>NW_019430298.1:0-2063 GCF_002814215.2 Seriola lalandi dorsalis
AAAAAATCCTTTTAGATCAGGGAATTCATTATTCTAAAGCATCATTGTACTCAGACCATCTGCTCCATTCCTTCTGAGAAACAGTTTGGTCTAAGTCTCCGTTTCCTGTTTTGGTCCAGCTGAACTCTCTAAACAGTTGTGTCACTCCTACGCTAACTTTGACCCTTGTCTAGCTAAGGTGGACTGCACAAAATCAGCTCCTCCAAACGGCCACAGAGCAACACTGAGATGGATGACATTTTGAGCAGTGTGCCTGTGGTCAGCACTTTTTTTACTTCTGAGCTTGCAGAATTTAAATTTTCAAGGAGCTGGTCCCAGTGTTGCTGCCAGGCTGTTGCTTAAAACTAAGTCATGGAAAAAGATGGATTAAGGCTACAACAGTGTCCCCATTCCAGAGTCCTAGTGTCTTCTGCTTTTAAGTCCACACAAATTTATTGTCCCAGATTCATCCTTGCTGGTGGTATGCTTGAAACAGATGCAGTACTCATCAGTTGTGCTTATGAGCGTCCCTCTGTATTTCAATCTATTGGTCCATTTCTGCGTCCGTCCCTCCCTCCTTCCACCCTCAGGAGGACGCAGTGCCAGCTCTCATGATCCTGAAGAGCGAGTTCACGTTATTGCTTTTGATGGCATCTCGACAGGCAGAGATCACTTGGTTCTTGGGCTTACCCACTGGAGAGAAGGATGGAAAGAGATAGAGACAGATTAGGAGGAGACAGATATGCTGTATGCTGCCAGAAATACCAACAGAAGACGTTCCAGTCAGGTAGCTACGGTGTAATTCCAGCCACACTCAAATACGATGTAAAACATTTAACTGACTCATAGATGTTGCACACAAGGTTAAGTAGATGTTTGAAACAAACATAATTAATCTGCTTTCTGTAATGTCACTGGACATTTGCACACACATTCCCACACATTGGCCCACCTCGGAGTCTACCAGCCCGCTGTATGGCCTGGTTGACAGACTTGAGGCAGGCCAGTAGGGCATTGTGGTTGTTAGAGCGAATCTTATACTCGTTGATGAGATCCCTGTTTAGATCATACAGCTCTCTGTAACGCTTCTTCATAGTTGTCCTGCAGGATGCAGAGAAAAAGGGAAGACGTGGGAAAAAGAGGGTGAAAAAAAGAAAAAACAGATTAATCTATAGTAAAATATACTGTTTATGTTCCTAATGTTTTTTGAGACAAACACTATTTTAATTCAGAAGTCACTAGTTTAGACTTTTTGCAATACAGCAGATTAGCACAGGTGGGACTTAACATTAATGATGGCTCTTTTCTATTAAGCGTTCCAGAAAGCCATGCATAATGCCAGGGCTCTGGAGTTGGCTCAACAGAATGAGGCCATTATTAATGCTACTCTATAAACAATTTTACACTTGTACAATTTTTCCACAATGACATGTCAATATGTCTGCTGAAAAGGTCTATGATAGAGTTTAACGTATTGTCTATGTGCAGCCTATTTTGTACAAACATGGATGAATGAGACCAGTTTAATATACTGTCACTGAATTAAGTTGTACTTTGGTTTTTTTGTGGTAACTCACATGTCACCCATAAGGCGAGCATCCTCTGCTTGCACCAGCATGTTCCTGATGTAGTTGGAGTGGTCGGCCATAGCTGCAGTTAACTTCTGATGAACAGAGTGGAACTCATCCACCTAACATACAGATAGATAAGACCCAACGTTAATACACTACTGAAGCAAAAACATGTTTCTGGTGTACTTTACAAACAGCTCATGGCTGCAATACATTCATGATAAACTAAACAGAGCTAAACAGAGTTGTTATAACAGCATTTGATGCATTTGGGTAGTAAAGTATATTCAAGTCCTTCACATGCAACACAAACTAGATGCACTATGTTCTCATTTTTGACAAAGATTGAACCTTTCATGTACAACTTGACTTCTCTCAGCATTGACTGAAGCTTTTCACACAAGATGCCATTATAAGCATAACAATCATTCTTTAGGCAAAGATGAACATAAGTGTCTAAGAGGTTTAGTGGAATAAGCATAATCCAAATAAAGCCAAACCTCAGTGAGTGTA
>NW_019430299.1:0-1790 GCF_002814215.2 Seriola lalandi dorsalis
TGTTTAGCAAATATTTGATGAGGTTGGGAACCATTCCCAAGATTCTACCTGATAATAATAATCCGAAATGAATCAGGTCACTATTACATGTGTTTATCTTTGTCTTTTAACAATATCAGCTACTTAAACTGAATAAATATTCCACATGTCTGAATTCCCTGCAGCAGGTCATGAAGCTTTTAGTGCTACTTTGAGAGATTTGTGAGGCTTAATGGAATGATCCAGAGATGAGTTAGTTTATTTTAGCCACGTGTTCCCTTAAGCTGGGAGTAATGATGATTTAAGTGGGACGCTGGTTAAAAAGCTTAAAATAAAGTCGTGTGAAGACAAGTGGGACTGCTTCCTGTTTTGCTCTGTTAGATACACCAAACCATTAGGCATCAGGTTGTTTATGTTGACGCCCTAATTATGTTCCCTAACCCCATTTGCCCTTTGTACTAATAAATGGCAGTAACACTTTGTTAAATGGGTCCTAATAGTTTCCTAATCATTTATTGAGTTTCCTGGAAAGAACAATATAACATGGTGGTGACTGTAAAGGAAAATAAAAACATTCAGAGATTCAGAGGTGTTGTTTCAGTGAGTCAGTTAGTGCTAAGTTCCACAGACCTCTGCTCCAAGCCTTATACATCAGTGGATATAGGTTTTATTTGTCTGACCTCATACAGCATGAAAACCTTTTTTCATGCTGTTTTAAGGTTTTAAGGCCCTTGGTTTTAACAGTTGAACCGTTAGCTGTTGAACTGAGCTGAAACCCAATGCTTATTTAAAAGTATCATTCTCGAGCACTCTGTCAGTGTTGTTTGCTGCCATGTTATTTTCATTCAAAACTTCACAGGTGGATGAGGAAACGAAGGAGACGTTTGAAGGAGCCTTCGTAATAAAACAGTTTAGTCGTGCCTCTGTGACACAGTCGGTCTTCAAATGCAGCCTCTGAATCCATCAACCGTCACTGCTTCAAAACCAGTGATGATGTTATAGAAATTATCCAAACTGAGATTTAATACGAGCACAGAGAAACAAACTCACACATACATCACTCTGCTCTGTGAAACTCAGACATCACAGTCAAGGAACAATGAGAAAACACATTTCTGACTGGAGGGACTTTAACTGCATCTCTATAACAAACTGCAGTCACACTCTGACAGTCACGGATGTCTCTGGCAAATGCTCTTGTTAAGTGAAATGGCTTAGAAAGGTTTTATAAATATCCGTGTCGCTTTACTTTATCTTTAAAGGTACCCAGTGAAATTTTTCTTCTAAACATTACATTCACTGTTTCTCACCAGCACACATGTATGTTCTCATCTCTTTCACATACACAAGCCCGAACTGTTTACATCCATTTTCACAGAAACTGGAAGTCTTCATTAGGTTTCTGGTTTCTTCACGTGTCAATGCCACCAGCAGTTAATCTGTGGAATAATATGAAACATTATTGAGCAGGAACGTGAATCTTGTTGACCACATTAGTGTTTTGACAGGAGTGTTAGTACTATTGCAAAGGCAGGCAGAGAATGAATGAACTATGACATGTGGCAAACATACATTCCTTCAAATGTTATACACTGTTCTTTTTTATTTTTTTGATGAACTTGAATTTTTTTTTTTTTTGCGGTATACACAATACCCTGTGTCATGTGACTCATTAGGGACTTGTAAGGTCAAGAACTGTCATTAAGAACTGTCTGATGAATTATTTCAGAGCTGATACAGTCTCTGACTCTTCAAACCTAGTAACTCTCATGAGCTCCTCTAAGCAACAGAGTGGGGATCTAAAATGAAGC
>NW_019430300.1:0-1680 GCF_002814215.2 Seriola lalandi dorsalis
GTGATGATCAGCTTGGCCTGACTGGATATGAAGACTGCAGGTGGATGGAGTTGAGGAGGTTGCAGCAATTCGCACTGGATATGAAGACTGGAGGCTGAAAGAGGTGGAGGAGGCTTGCAGAAAACCCAGTGAAATGACAGCTGACAGCAGTAAGGAGGAGAAAAAATTGATGTATGACAGGGACAACGTGATTGGCTGGTTGAGATCGTGGCGAGATCTGATTGGTTGCCAAAAAAATGAAGCTGATTACAAGGAGTGGGGTGAGAGAGGAAGAAACAAGAGAATTGTGAATGGAAGTGGAATAGAGATAGTCTTCCTGATTGAACCTACGCTAAGCTTCATTTGTCATACACTCTCTTTCACCATTGTTACTTGTGTGAAGTCTATACCTACCTACCTGTTGACTTCCTATGGGCAGCGCACAGTTGAGTGTTTTCTTCATTTTTCTAAGGCAGTGGCTGTAAACAGATTTACAGACTGCACATCAGCACACATATGAGACATGGACAGTAAGATCTCAAGACCATTAGGACACTTTAAATTTTTATTTGTTCTCCGATTTCCCTGAACTCATTAGCACCAACATACTTCGCTCTGGAGCCAAAACAAAAGATTTTATTTTTCATGACCAAAATTTTAGCTTTCCATAATTTTTTCTCTGGATAATTAAACTAAGTGCAAAATCAGTGCACCAGTCGGGTAAACAGCATTATTTTGGAAAAGTCATCAGTTCATGTATTCATAAATAGATAATTCCTTTTTCCTATTAGTAGCATTATTGTAGCATTTTTGCATGCTTGCTAACATCAAACAGCAAACTTAATCAAAGATTAAAATAAGCAGAGCTGGAGCTAAAACGAGCTGTTGATCCATGTCATTACTCACTGAGAACATAGTGTACAGGATTTTGAAATGTGTTTTCATGTTTTAAAGGAACATAAGCAGCCTTTTGTGGCCTGCCTGGGGAGCCTAGCAATCGCACCTTTCTTCTTTGCATCTCCTTGACCACCTTGGGACATCCTGGATGACAACCAGCCGTCACCACACTAACATATCATTCAGTCTTCCATATCAAAGCATTTCATAACTATGCCTCTGGTTATGAAATGACCAAAAATCTGCCATCCATTCATGAAAATAGAGCACCTTATCTCACCTCCACCTCTCAACCATCATTCCACCAACCTCTCATGTGTAGCGATTAACCAAACCATTCTCCTGTCTTCTCTAATGTGTCTCAAAGTGCATGGGGGAAATGAGAGAATATTATCTCCTTCTTCTCCTGGCTTTGATAGTGCTTGTCATTCAAATACACACTTTCAACCAATGCTGACAATACCAGCTTGTGCTTTTGTGTGTGTGTACAGTGGTATCATAGATAAGGAGAGGTTTGTCAGGGCAGCTCAGTGAATCCTGCCACTTGACACTGCTACATGATGAGTCAACCACTGTCACACTGTCATTCAAGTAAAGAGACAATATGTCTATTTCTCAACAATGTCTCTTTTATACTGTATGTTCTCCGAGATGTTGTTCACACAGGAGCATGAAATCACCAGGGGCCTCATTTATAACCGTTGTGTATGCACAAAGATGCCTGGAATAGGAGCATGTAAGGTGGCCCTGAGAGCTCAACACACTGCAACTTAAGAAACACATGCAAACGGACAAAACACAACA
>NW_019430301.1:0-2730 GCF_002814215.2 Seriola lalandi dorsalis
AGTAATGGCTAAAAAAGTGTTTTCCGAGGTCACTGTGACCTTGAACTTTGAACTTTGAACTTTAGCCACCAAATTCTAATCTGTTTGTCCTTGAGTCCAGATGAACGTTTTGACCAAATTTGAAGAAAATCCCTCAAGGCGTTACAGAAATATTGCATTCACAAGGCCAAGACTGCGTTTGGTGAAGTCACGTGACCTTGACCTTTACCTTTGACCTCCAAAATCTAATCAGTTCATCCTCGAGTCATAGTGAATGTTTGTGCCAAATTTGAAGAAGCTCCGTTAAGGTGTTTCTGAGATATTGTGTCCACGAGAATGGGACAGATGGACATACGTACATACGGACAGACAACCCAAAAAACAGTAACACAATATGCATAAAAAGCAAAGTGGGAATAGAGAATGGGGGAAACTACAGTTATGGGCACTACAGTTCCCATAATGTTTTGTGGAACATAAACAGAAAGTATAATGGATTCTGTGAGTTATAGTGTGGGCCACCACTTGAGTCCAGTTTTTCTGCCTATATTTTTTTTAACATTTTAGCAGATTGGCATTATTGATTAGTGTAATGCCGAATGATCTGGTAGCAGTTCCTGTTTGCACCCAACCCATGAATGTACAGACAACTCATCACTCGATCACTTTGATACTGAAGACAACTTAAAAATTTGATGATTCTCTGGCAAGTTCTGGAATCTTAAAGACCCTCTTTTTTCCTGTTATTCTATCAAGAGAATTCATGGAAAGGTTTGTTTGCGGCGGACGTCGGAGATAGTGATATCTTCAGAAAGTCTAAAGATAGGTTTATTACATCTGAGAAATTTTACTGAGATATGAGTCAGAGAACTTTGGATTTTTGACGCAAAATGTAACAATTGGGGTGCTGTGGTTTTTTAAAGTACCTCAGTCGTCTCCATGAGCTCCGTGTCGCAACCGCTGCTGAAGCTCCAGCCGCTTACCGTGTAAGTGAGCGGCCCAAGAACCATCTTCTTGTACTTTGTAGTACATCAGCATGCACTTTTCACCTCATGCAGTATCTTTACCTCACATGCTGTTTGAGAACCTTTGCTCAAATGCATGGCATTACAGACATTAGCCTTTTTATTTTCCTCGGACTAAGGCAAAGTCATTTATTTTTAACCGTAGTCTGGAACTGGGAGAGTATAAAAGCAGTGTAAACGGATAGCATGCTCTCTCATGACTTTTGTCACGCAAGTTTTGCACTCAGATGTGCTGTTGCTGGGTTAGACCAGTCTGAGCTCAGCTTTGTGACGAGATCTTCAGTGTCAAACCTGCCACTGTGGGCGCTGACTGGAAGCTGTGGTAGAAGAGCATCGCAGCACAGTAAGTGTGACACACGAGCCAAATGATAAGAGCTGTGTTTTTTGTTTTTGTTTTTGTTTTTTTTAAACTAGTGCTTTCTGCTCACTGAATCTTGAAGATCCCCCTGGGGCAAGAAGCATTTCCCCACATCGCTCCTAAATGAACAGTTATCCGTCAACACATCACCACACATTAGAAAATCACACTGTGTCATGTTGATTTGGGGAATTTGGGAGTTTTAGGTGGCAGCAATGATTAGTCTGATTTCCCTCGTGAACGCCACCCTAGCCTGAGATCATCCCTCTCTCACCCCGTATGAAAGGAAAAGAAATGAATAGATTTTCAGTGATAAAAGAAGAGGAAGAAATCGAGCGCACTTCTCCTCCACATCAGTTTGACAAACTTTGAGATTTCAATAGCCAAAATAAATCAGATTTCCCCGGCCTTATGCTTTTATGACATTTGCTTTACAAAACTTGCGAAGCCAGCGAGCGTGTGAATGACTGCTAATGCTGCTTTGCCGTTGCTTGGCTTCACATTTAAGGAAGGAGTAGAGCAGATTATTTAAAACTACATATACTTTATGTAGCCAAAGCTTTGCCTTCTGTGTCCTTGTAACACTCAAAATAGAGCGGATGAGACTGGGATTTTGCTATTTCTAAAAAGGACGAACTGAAAATAATGTAGTGTATATTGCACTTCCACTCGGTAACACACAACCCACACACACTATCTGCACTTACACAGAGCAGACGCGCAAGTGATTATGTACAAAGAAGTAAACACAAGCACACAGAGAAATGCTTACGTTTTATGCATAAATCAGGGCAGCATAATTCAAATGCCTGCTTCCCACATGTCTCCTCAACATCTGCAACCATGTGAGAAACAAGTCCTCTTTGGCGAGGAGGAAAGCATTTTGAGATGTTGTTCTTTTGTTTATGCACTTCCCACAGTTGTTTACTCCGTTCCCTCTTTCCTTGCTTTCACTTATCTGCAAAAATATGTACTTCTGTCCTTACCGAACTCACCTTTGCTCTCAGCTTCTTCTGCTCGCTTTTGCCAGCTGGAAGAAAAAAGTGCATGAAGTATTTATGAAGGCCAGGTTTACCTCTGTCATAAAACCATGAGATGTCTGCCCTTGGCTCAGAAAGGATGGTGAGATCCCTGGTCATTTTGGACCGGGCGAGCTTTAACTCGGACAGCTTACACACAGAGAATGGGCAGAGGTTTATATCTCTGCCCTTTAAATTGCTGTGGCTGAATCAAGGGCAAGAATACTGCGCAAATGATAATGGTGTCTGGGAGCGTGTTTTGTCACCAACTTGAAATTAGTGTGTGGGTGTGATGATATATAGAATTGGTTTCTGAAAAGTAACATTGAGCAAAAGTTCAGCTGTGGCA
>NW_019430302.1:0-2898 GCF_002814215.2 Seriola lalandi dorsalis
GGGGGGGGGGCGGCACACTGGGATTCTGTAGCCTTGCAGAGATACGATGTCATAAGGCCAATAGATTCTTGGGTGCCTGGAACAAATGGTTGCCTCAGTTGTCAGAGCAGAAAAAAGAGCTTCAGATATGGGCAAATTTGACTTCAGAGGAGGTGATTTACTGGTTTAGCTGCCTGCTTAGTGACATAATTCTACCAAGATGGGAATATTAAGACTTTGAGTTCAAATTCTGACTTATGTATGAGAAATTCAACATTAATAATGCTTCAGCAAAGCCCATTTCACTTAAACTATGCTGATATGCTAGACTATGCTAATAACCTCAGCTACCTATATTATTTCTGCAGCAAATAAATATTTTAAATCTTCTCATGGTATTAATAATCTGCTTTTAGGATCAGGACAGTAAAGTAATGCTTATACAGAGAGAAGGATAGATGAACAATGGACATATAAAAAAGAAGGACATACCCTGGGAAGAAATTTTCTCTAGCCCTTCAGTGACTCATTCACAATATCTGCAGGACATAATTAGAGTCAGCACAGACGATAAAGTGCCGACCTTACCTAAAGAGACATACATTCACAGCAGGGTACACATGGCCACTGGTGATGACTGCAACATCATCCATTTCTAAATCTTCTTGCTTCATCTTTATTCTCCACCATCACCCCGTTTCTCCCAACCACTCCATCATTCTCCTCTGTCATTCTGTCGCTCCCTCTTACTTTAACCTTTCAAGCCACAATCTCACTTTCTCCCACTCTCTCTATAAATATCTGTCTCTGAGTCTCTTTTCCCCCCTCTCTCACTTCTGAGGAGAGCAGGGGAATCTTCCATCCCCCATGGATGCAAACACCCACTCAAGGTTAGGAGTGCTGCAGCTGCAGGGGCTAACAGACCAGGGTTTCTACTGTCACACAGGACGAACTGAAAACATTTGTAGAGTCCACAGCATTAATAGCCCACACTGTCAAACACAAATTCACTTATCTGATAAAAGAATCCAAAGCTTAATTGAATTTTACGGTCTATAAGACTCTAATACAAAGTGATGTTTCAGTGTGTTCCCTCTTTCCCCAAAATACTACAGAGAAACACAATTAAAGTTTTATAACCTATTTAGCTGACAGGAAAACACTTTCTGCAGTCTTATCCCCCAGCAAAGCAAAAAAAACAACAATGAAACCATCTTATGCATGAACCTTTTATGGGTCTCTCATTTCTCATGGTGGTCCAAATGGATTGAGAGCTCTGCAAAACTATACATAGCCACCCTTTTTAACTCTCCCTCCTGGCGGCCAACCCAAACAAATACACGCTCGTATCACAGTACAGAATATCACGCTCCTGCCAGTCAAACATCCAAACGTAAGGAATCTGAGCTTATTCTGCTTGTAAGTCTCACATGCTAAGAATGTTTGAAAGGGGCTTAAATGTAAAATGTAAATTCAAGATAGCACAGCAGATACAAAATTCAATATTCCTTTTTTAATGTTTCTTCTTAATGCTGTCTGATGTGGGTATTAAAATGAGGTCAGCCAGGCCTGACGAAGAAATTACATGATTTAATGGCACCCCAGGGGAAGTTTAAATATAGCTCTGCATTACAACTGGCCTCCAATAGCACAGCATGACATGGGTTCATCCATAAACACTTAAATCCTGGATGGGTCCCGGTCTAAGCACAAGTATTACAGTGAACAAATACTACAAGTCAGTGAAGACCTGCCAGTCTGCTGAAGCAAACACATTTGCTTATAATGAAATATCCCAGTATAGGGAAAACATGGGTGGGGTGGAGGAAGTGGGGATGGGGCTGTGTGTTTAATTGTTGACTGAGTTGCTGTGCCCTGCACTGCCACTAGGTGGAGGGACAATCCATACCTACTCATCAAAAACTTGTCATTGGTGTGGCCATTCTAGACTCTTAAAGAGTTTTCTAAACACACATAACCTTGTTCTTAATTCAATAAACATCCAAACATGGAAATAAATTCATGGGGGACACAAATTCATTAAAAAAAATCATCCGGGCTGGAAAAATTGTGAATATAAGCATCAAAAATATGCAAGCAGATCAAATATGGATTAGTATTCGTCTTGTATTAGAAAAGGAAAGTCCATTTTACACGACACTCACATGAAAGCAATGTAGATGGAGACATCCCACTGGGAGCTGCAGGCTGCTTATTCCCTATATAAACCGTTTCACCATTCATCTGCATTCAAGGTAGGAAATCTCTTTCATGGAGGCTTCAAAATAAGTTCCCTCATCATATCTCAAAAGGGAAACTGCGTCTAATAACATCAAATGCAGAGAAGCAAAGCTCAGGTGAGAAATACAAGGATCAATCCTATTAAGAAATTAAAACATCAATCAATATCAAACAAGATAAATTTTAAGCAAAGAAATGAAGTCAGATGTTCAGTCGCACTGAGAAACATGAAAGATGCTTGCTGAAGTGTAAAATGGAGAATTTCCCTGCAGAGATGAGCCTAATTTTGTGATCCCCCTTAAAGACTGATCAACTTTAGTTAAACTCACAATGGCAGTTTGTTCTAACACAAGTTAAAGTATGACTTCAAGCTCAGTGCTGGATACATCAAATTGTAAGTCGTAATTAAATATGGAAACTGAATAGACAATTTAACAAAAAAAAAAAAAAACATTTGTGAAGCCAGAATGAACTGTGCTATCCAGATTGACATAGCTAATGAAGCCTGGCAGATGTAGGTTACATCTGGTCCCACTGGTAGAAAGCAATCCTGTAGTGAAGGCAGGGAGGCACCAGCCGCTGTGACAGCTCCATTCAAGACTCCAAGCTCAGCTAAGAGGAGGTGAGAGCTGTGAATACCTTTAATTAACTAAGACTGCAATATGCTACCCTCCATTC
>NW_019430303.1:0-2101 GCF_002814215.2 Seriola lalandi dorsalis
TGATGTAAGTATCTCTTTTTTCCACCTTTTATATTCAAAAATAAAAGCTACTACTTCTTGTGGGAAACTCTAGTCAGATAATGATGTGTAACATTTTACAACCTAATCTTGTACCTTTTTCTGTTTAGGATGAGTCTGCAGATAGCGATGATGAGAGTAAGTGTGAGCCTTTGGAACAACACAAATTACAACTGTTGTAGATGGTTACAGTTTCTGGTAATGGCTGCCTTTTTGGATGTGAAGGCTGAATGTTACCTCTGCTTTACTTTTACTTTCAGAAATGCCAGATTTGGAATAGAAGACTGTAAGTCTCTGGAAAGAAAATGGAAGAACAGGGGGCAAGAGGAATCTTAACAAATGTATATCTTGAAATTGAAGGCAGTGACAAACAACTGTACATATGAGTCAGTAGTCATATTTAAATCCATAGCCTCAGCTCCAAAGTCTTGACCGATCAGTCCACTGAAGGTTGATATGCATGGTATTGTACAGAGCAGCTATCTCCACTTCCATTTGCTGTACTGCACCTTTTGGGTATCTTGTTTTACTGTTAAATATTACAACTAAGCACACATTATTTGTTGGAAAAGCTGTATAGTTGTCCTCAGCTGAGCAATACGTGTTAAGAGATTTACAATCTGTTTTCAAATGAATTGTGGTTTAAAATGATAAGGCCCACCCATTCCCAATGTTGTGGTTTTAAGTTAGTCAACCAGTGTAGTTTATCCCATGATTTAGGAGAACACTAGCTATGTACATCAGAAGAATTAGATGCATTTACTGATTGGGTTCCTCCAAAGCCTTCCATGTGCTGTGAATTAGATATCCAGGAAGCCAGTCTTTGTTTCTGTAGCTTAACCTTCCAGCTTACATGTTTCCCTTTACTTCTTGTTTAATGTTTGTAAAATTGGAATAATCTGAAATCATCGCAGAAACATTTGCATCTTCCCAGTGATCACCTACTTTGGTAAACTGAATGAATTCCACATTTTAGTATCTTAACAGTTCCTCCCTGCATACCCACCTAACATGCACACTCATGTTAGATGGCAGAAGCAAGGTGAAATGTTTTGCAGCTGACAAAGAGGCTTGAAGCTTGGTTGGGCCTCAGCATCATATGGTTTGTTGCTATCCTCCAGGTTCTTTCCGTTTGTTCATCTAGAACAGATCCTCCCTTGTTGGTGAGGGAGTGTTGGACCGATACGGCGACGTGTAATGACCAAATTATATTTGCACTGTCAATAAAATGTAAGGGGAGACAAGTAATGTTGAATTACAGTGGAAATTCTTTTTTTATGTCTACATCTTTCTAATAAACTGTTTAAGAATCATTTAATGCCTTTTTTTTTAAAGGACATTTGACGTGTTTTATTCATTTGCCTCTAGATACACCTGACTTTCTTTCATAAGAGGGGTCATGATCAGTGGGGTTTAACCACCTAGCATCATTGGAAAAATAATAATTTAGAACAGAATACATGATGATTTGGGGAGTTGTGGGACCAAGTTAGGCTTTGAACCTGCCAACAGATAAGTAACTGGTACTGGGGTTAGGGTTAATTAATATAATTGTCTAGCTTTATTATTTATTTCAGAACATTCCAAAACCAATAATTTCATCTGCACTTGCATATACATCGGTGGCTGCATTATCTGGCATACCTGTAATTCAGTGTAACAGGTCTTCCATAAATCTTACTTTTGCAAAGTTTGTATAGTTTTATAGTTTTTTTTTTTGTTGTTTTTTTATGACAAATGTATGGTGGTGGTGGTATACTGGACTACGTTATATTGAGAGTTTATATTTTTTGTCCCACCTATTTAAATACATGACAGTTGCAGAATATTGGAAACGTCTCTGAACATAATGCAGTCCAGTCATGGATGGATTATGAGACAATGGCCCCCATCCCTCTCAATCTAGCAGCAAGACAGCTTTGCATCCCTATATATTTGTTTTGCATCTTTTAGTGTCTTTTCTGTGTCTCTGAGGCTGTGTTGTGTCTCTTTGCAAGTGTAGTCCGCAGGGCCTGTGCTCTGCCAGCGGGCTCAGTAGAGTCTATGACAGTGTCAAAAAATTAACATTACAGGGATCATTAAA
>NW_019430304.1:0-2293 GCF_002814215.2 Seriola lalandi dorsalis
CACGTGAGCGACTGGCCGTGCCGGGGCAGGCCGACTCAGCACCACAACAGCCATGACTGAGTGTTTTCTCACTGTGCCAGCCAACACACTACACCACCGCTGCTGCTGCTGCCAGTGCAGACTGAGCTGAGTGACGGTGATACCGACACCGACCACACTTCAACTTTTTTGTTGTTTTGTTGTTTTGTTGTTTGTGTTTCAGCTCTTATAGATTTAAATCTAACTATCTAAACTGGTAAAATTGAAAAAGAAAAAAAATAGAAAAATACACAATCTCGCCAACCAAGATCCAAATAATGCGCCTGCCAAACTGTTTGGTAGAGGAGACAAACTTAGAAAAAGCAGCCAGCTTTTAGCAGCATTTGGCTGGTGGCGGGTGTTAATTTTCTACCCTGGTAAAAACCAGCTCTGTAATCAGTAAACACGGTGCGCCTGGCCTGCGACAAAGAAATGCATTTAGCAAATTCATTCTCTTTGATCCTGCATTCCTATTTTGGTTCGATGGAAGGTGATACATTTTTGATGAAACGCTAGAAATGAGAGATGATATCATTTTTAACAGTATAAGCAGCGAGTGGCTGGTAGCCTTTCGCTCCATGCCACATTTCCTTTGATCCGGACGGGCCTGGTTGACATACATCACAGAGAATTACAAGCACATTGATTTATCAATAGGCTCAAAGCGAGGGGGATGTTACACCATAACCCCTCTTATGCAGAGATCCCTTTGCAGAATTAGAATTTCAACACGGCCTGAAAACGAAAAGGATCCTCAGGTTCATGTGTTAACTTGCCGCTTCACAAAGCTGTAGGGCTTTACTCCTCTTTTCAAAAAGATGAGTGTGAAATATGAAAGTCGGCCTTTCACACAGTGTTGGGAGAAGAAAGTGAGCTGAAACAACACGACTGAGCATTTCAAGCCCGAGACGTGTATTGCAATCGAGCAGAACGCCGGCGTTTTTGAAGGTAAACCTGACTGCAAACAGTTTGGTTGCACTTAAGGAAATCTGACAAGAGTCCTCTTGATTCTCTGCAACACACAGAATTAAGGATCAGTTTCACTGTTTGGGCGATGCAGACTTGGCTTCTGCGAGGTTCGAGCTTCGCGTCGTTAATGAGAAATACAGCTTTGTCTCCACCCTCCTCGCACCAGGTGCACGGTGTTCGGGTTCACGCTGATTTATGAGCATAAGCGCCGTATTGACACTCCTACAGCCTTTGAAGTCCGATTATATACTGTCATAGAGCGTCATAATACATTAGAAAACATGATCTTGGGTGTCGTGTGGCGTAGTGGTCTAAGCAGGCGCTCCATGTGTAGAGGCTACAGTCCTCGCTGCAGCTGGCCCCGGTTCGAGTCCCGCATCGGACGGCCTTTACTGCATGTCATTCCCCCTCTCTGCCTCCCCATTTTTCCTGTCTCTCTACTATCCTGTCCAATAAAGGCATAAAAAAAAAAAAAAAAAGCCTAAAAAAATATACTTTAAAAAAAAAGAAAACATGATCTTAAAGAAAAATGACGCTCCTTTTGACCTGAGCTTCAGTTCTCCAGCACTTCTGGTTCTGATTAACGCTGCTTCAAATTAACAGGTTTTGCCTTTTGACTGTGAACCTGTGTTTGAAAGCATCATGTGCCCATATGAACACTGAGGATTTACATTATTGCACAGAGCGAGGACTGTGGGGGTTTTTCCCCCCCATCACTCACATTAGGAAGTGATCTCTTAATGGCCGATAAGAACAGGAAGGAATGATTACAGCAAGACAAACTGTGACAATTACTTCGAAAAATTGTGAACCTTTTCTTTGCATTGAAACAATATGATTTATCTCACTATTTTCAGCTTCTTGTACTTTAGTACTTAATTATTTCCATTGGATTCTACTTTACACTTAGACGCTCCCGCTCTTCTTTGACGGCTGCAGTCACTAGTTGCTTTTCAGATTAATATCTTATATAAAAAAACAAAAAAAGAATTATCGTATAAAATGCGACACGTTGTGAAAGATTAGCGGCTTGTGATTCTTGTCTATAAATTAACAGTAGAAACAGGTAAAACTCCACCTCAACCAGCTACAGCCTCCACTACCTGTTAATACAAGTCTATTGTTGATATTTGTTGTAATATATCATGGCTGCCATTGTTCTGCAGAATGTGTAGTTTTACTTTCATGTTGTTTTTACATTAATTTCAAACAATTATGATTCTGAATGTAGGTTTTTAACTAGTTGTAAAGTGTTGTTTATTGGTATTTAAAGTATCTGAGTTCACGAAACGCAGCATGTTGTTTT
>NW_019430305.1:0-2058 GCF_002814215.2 Seriola lalandi dorsalis
AGATTATTTAATACATAATTGTGATGCATGCTGATTGGAGGGGCCCCGTGCCATTTTGTTTGCCTATAGGGCCCCAACAGACTCTAGACTCACCACTGTTCAGTGTAACAGAGAGAACGGTAACGATCGGAGACATTTCAACCTTTCAAGAAAAAACTCATCTCACCCGTCATCAAGAGTTTGCTTCCAGTGGTTCTTCTGTGGGCCATCTCTGCTCCTGTTGCTGTTTCATCCTCTTGCTGCGTTTCACCTCCACTTTATAGCCGCTCTGCTCCAACACGCTGGTTATGCAGCAGCTACAGCGACTGTGCGCTAATTGTCTGGATCTAGTTTGGTCCAGTTCGTAATGAGAAACATGATCAAGGAGATTTGAATGGATGCAACAGGATGGAGTTTGTGTGTGTGTGTGTGTGTGTGTGTGTGTGTGTGTGTGTGGGTGTGTGGAAAAAGTTCCTTCCACATCTTAATTGGGGGGATGAATAAAAACACTGATGTTCACACAGTGTTTTGTAATAACTCTGCGACACAGATCTTAATTCATTACAACGTCATGTGAAGGTTAAATTACTGATGACCACGTAAGTCTGTAAGTCACCTGCCCTCTTCATGGTCACAGTGGCTGCACGTTAACCCACCTGCCAAACTCTAATCTATGTTCCACACTGAGATCAGACACGTTTCACCACAAGAAAAGCTGCTCTGAAAGGGAAATCTCAGCATTGGCTTTGTCTTTACAGACTTCTTTCATTGCGGTTTGATTGTGCTGTGTTGGTTTTTAAATGTTTTAGACTGACTTTAGTATCTGTTCTGTTGCGCAACCATCTATTTCTATGACTCCCCCTCAGACTCCATCTGTCTTTGAGGGTGTAACCTGTAGACAACCCAGCGTATAAAGGCTGGATATCTACTGTATCTAACTCTGAATTATTACAGGACGGACCTTTTCCTCTTCTGGTGTGTATAAATAAATCCATTGTACAGTTATTCTGTGCAGCGTATAACAGCATCCACTCGTTTCATAATGTATATTTTACTGAGCAATGTCGTCCACTGTTTATTCAGTACACGGTTGAAGTCATGGTAACACTTATTGGATACTTATAGGATTTGTGTTTTGTTGACATTGGCTGTGCCTCCTCATTGTTTGGGATCCCAGAGACAACAACACTGCAGCATGTGTAAAAATACAATGATTTAAACTTTTTTTCCCCATTCGTTTTTCTTATGAGATATTAAAACCTAATATGTAGTTTTTAGTTTTATTTATTTTTTCACAATTTAAAATACACAGAAAAACGACAAAGTAAACAAAAAGCACACAGTGCAGGGAGAGGCAGAACAACCAATGGGCTTATTTAAAGTAATGTTGAAATATCACAAAATTATTAAAAAATACAAAATGAACATACAAGAAAATAATGTGACTACATAAAAATGATGAGAAAATAATAGATTCAAATATATATAATATAATTAACAGCAATGATAACAAAGAAAATGTGAGAATGTGATGTGTATGAGTTTAACTCCATGAGCAATAGTGCTAATACATGTCAATATGAGCAAAACACATAAAACATTAATACATGGACAGTAACAGAACAGTTATAAAACAGCAGTTAAATGATCTTAAGCATCTTCTGTAACATTTTATATAGGCAGCAAAGTCATTCCATAAATTGATACCCCTTAATCTTAATGAAGATTGACCTCTGCATGGAGGAAACTACTGAGGTGGTAACTTCAAATAGTAAGTGGTAACAAAATATGACCATATAGTATCGTTATTCCACCAAATGAGGTTAAAAAAAAAATCTTTACAAATTTAATTTTGTTTTCCAAAAAGTCATCCACAGACCGTTACTGTTAAAACGAGGATGATATGTCCCCTGCAGACATTAGTTATGGTTAAATAAACCTGTTACATGTGTGCGGCTGGTGGCAGACGTGTTGACGGACAGAGGCAGGAGCTTAGTGGGAACATCTGGTGGACGCGAGTGGAATGGCAGCTCTGACACGACACTGCAACATGAACAGAAGAAAGAGGAAACACACACA
>NW_019430306.1:0-2129 GCF_002814215.2 Seriola lalandi dorsalis
AGATTATTTAATACATAATTGTGATGCATGCTGATTGGAGGGGCCCCGTGCCATTTTGTTTGCCTATAGGGCCCCAACAGACTCTAGACTCACCACTGTTCAGTGTAACAGAGAGAACGGTAACGATCGGAGACATTTCAACCTTTCAAGAAAAAACTCATCTCACCCGTCATCAAGAGTTTGCTTCCAGTGGTTCTTCTGTGGGCCATCTCTGCTCCTGTTGCTGTTTCATCCTCTTGCTGCGTTTCACCTCCACTTTATAGCCGCTCTGCTCCAACACGCTGGTTATGCAGCAGCTACAGCGACTGTGCGCTAATTGTCTGGATCTAGTTTGGTCCAGTTCGTAATGAGAAACATGATCAAGGAGATTTGAATGGATGCAACAGGATGGAGTTTGTGTGTGTGTGTGTGTGTGTGTGTGTGTGTGTGTGTGTGGGTGTGTGGAAAAAGTTCCTTCCACATCTTAATTGGGGGGATGAATAAAAACACTGATGTTCACACAGTGTTTTGTAATAACTCTGCGACACAGATCTTAATTCATTACAACGTCATGTGAAGGTTAAATTACTGATGACCACGTAAGTCTGTAAGTCACCTGCCCTCTTCATGGTCACAGTGGCTGCACGTTAACCCACCTGCCAAACTCTAATCTATGTTCCACACTGAGATCAGACACGTTTCACCACAAGAAAAGCTGCTCTGAAAGGGAAATCTCAGCATTGGCTTTGTCTTTACAGACTTCTTTCATTGCGGTTTGATTGTGCTGTGTTGGTTTTTAAATGTTTTAGACTGACTTTAGTATCTGTTCTGTTGCGCAACCATCTATTTCTATGACTCCCCCTCAGACTCCATCTGTCTTTGAGGGTGTAACCTGTAGACAACCCAGCGTATAAAGGCTGGATATCTACTGTATCTAACTCTGAATTATTACAGGACGGACCTTTTCCTCTTCTGGTGTGTATAAATAAATCCATTGTACAGTTATTCTGTGCAGCGTATAACAGCATCCACTCGTTTCATAATGTATATTTTACTGAGCAATGTCGTCCACTGTTTATTCAGTACACGGTTGAAGTCATGGTAACACTTATTGGATACTTATAGGATTTGTGTTTTGTTGACATTGGCTGTGCCTCCTCATTGTTTGGGATCCCAGAGACAACAACACTGCAGCATGTGTAAAAATACGAGTTTAACTTTTTTTCCCCCTTTGTTTTTCTTATGAGATATTAAAACCTAATATGTAGTTTTTAGTTTTGTTTATTTTTTCACAATTTAAAATACACAGAAAAACGACAAAGTAAACAAAAAGCACACAGTGCAGGGAGAGGCAGAACAACCAATGGGCTTATTTAAAGTAATGTTTAAATATCTCAAAATGATAAAAAAAAATACAAAATAATAGAAAATAATGTGACTACATAAAAATGATGAGAAAATAATAGATTCAAATATATATATAATATAATTAACAGCAATGATATCAACATAAAGAGCAGAGAATGTGAGAATGTGATGTGTATGAGTTTAACTCCATGAGCAATAATGCTTATACATGTCAATATGAGCAAAACACATAAAACATTAATACATGGACAGTAAAAAAAGAGTTATAAAACAGCAGTTAAATGATCTTAAGCATCTTCTGTAACATTTTATATAGGCAGCAAAGTCATTCCATAATGTGATACCACTTAATCTTAATGAAAATTGACCTCTGCATGGAGGAAACTACTGAGGTAGTAACTTCAAATAGTAAGCGGTAACAAAATATGACCATATAGTATCGTTATTACACCAAATGAGGTAAAAAAAATCTTTACAAATTTAATTTTGTTTTCCAAAAAGTCATCCACAGACCGTTACTGTTAAAACAGATATGTCCCCTGCAGACATTAGTTATGGTTAAATAAACCTGTTACATGTGTGCGGCTGGTGGCAGACGTGTTGACGGACAGAGGCAGGAGCTTAGTGGGAACATCTGGTGGACGCGAGTGGAATGGCAGCTCTGACACGACACTGCAACATGAACAGAAGAAAGAGGAAACACACACACAGAGAACAGGATGTGACAGACGACAGGGACACACTGTACTTTTTACTCTGTTCTTCTGGGTTCTGAGTGAATG
>NW_019430307.1:0-2543 GCF_002814215.2 Seriola lalandi dorsalis
CAGGGTACATAATGTAGATGGCAGGAGACATACACACATACATACACACAAAGGTGGTGCAACTATCAATCCAAGAATCAAACTTTATTTGTATGTAAGCTAGTGTAAAAAGTGAAACCGAGTCAATTATTTTGTCAGTCTTTTACTACCATTCCTTGTCCGCAGTTGGCTGTAAGTCCCGCGACTATTTCCCAAGCAACTGTTACCCTGGAAACCAAGCTAAACAACGGCTGCTCTGTGTTTTTAGCTAATTTTGTCACTGAACTTTACCTTGAGTTTTTAAGATAGTTTTAAGCATTTAATTCCACAATGGTTAACGATTACTACGAGACGCTGGAAATAAACAGAAATGCAACAGACGCAGAAATAAAAAAGGCGTAGGTCTTGTTAAACTACCAACCGTTAAGTTTGTCGTTAAATTCCTCTCACAAATGTTCAATAACTGGTTTGTGTTTGTTGTCACAATGTTTCCTCTTATTTCCCCAGATATCGATGTCTTGCGTTGAAGTTTCACCCGAGCAGCAACAGAGAACCTGGATGCACCGACAAGTTCAGTCAGTTGGGTGAAGCATACGATGTTTTGAGCGACCGTAAGTATCAAGAAAAGGGAAGCTGAAATTGGTTTCGCCATGAATATTCTAGATTATTATTATTACATTAGTACAACCCATCACGTAGACTGTACTGTATATTTTACTATAATACCAACTCTGTTGGTAAGGGGCGACTGGTGTAGGGTTATTTGCAACGTGTACCTCCGTGCAACCTGTAGTATTCATGAAGAAGGGATATTATTGCTGCAAAAAGTAATTAATTCAATGAGGTTAAAAATAAACACACAACTAAAATAGGATGAAACACAATAAAAATATATTTGAGAATAATATAGTCCTTATATTTTATTTTCAGCTTGTTTATCTGTAATTAATGTCACCGATTCCCTACCTATCTGTTCTTATGTCTGAAGATTAAAAAATTATTATGATACAAAACATTATACTTAATGTATCATGATTCTACAGCTGAAGATGGGGTGGAAAGTGCTGATAGGAAAGCTTATTCTATTAATATGTGATCGACACAGACCAAAGTCTGTATAATTAAAACTACTGTAAACTACAATAAAAGTGTTCAGGACAATTATGTAAATCTATCTTTCTACCTTTTACCACAATATCAGTACCATTTTACTAATACTAGTATTTTAACTGTATTTGTTTAGTAGTTTGGGTCGATAACGATATCTATTTTCTTTGTAACAGCTCAAAAAAAGGCAACCTATGACAAGTTTGGTGAGGAGGGACTAAAAGGTGGTATCCCACCCGAGTTTGGCAGTGATGGGGCTTGGTCATCTAAATATGTCTACCATGGGAATCCAGACAAAACATTCAGACAGTTTTTCGGAGGTGACAACCCATTTGCAGGTGAGAAAAACAGAGGCAAAGATCATTTAGTGAATGTGATTTTTCAAATTTCATAACAACTGCATTAATCATATTTCTTTCTAGACTTCTATACAAATGATGTACCTCTTCAGTTTGGTGGCCTGCAACCAGGAGTGGTGAAGACTCAAGATCCCCCAATAGAGAGAGATCTTCATTTGTCCCTGGATGATCTCTTCCATGGATGCACAAAAAAGATAAAAATATCTCGCAGGGTAAGAACATCTGTACGTGAGATAACTATCTTTTCTCATCCCAGTTTTTCACTGGCCAAATCATTCATACAGTTCATACAACAACAACTCGAGAGGTTTGAAATTACTTTGCATAAAAAAAATATTTATATTGAAGAAATCACACTGAAAGTGAAATAAATGTATTATTTTTTGCCTTATTTGTTCAACAGATTATGAATGAGGATGGATACACATCCAGTATCAAAGACAAGATCCTGTCTATAAATGTTAAGCCTGGATGGAAAGAAGGCACAAGAATAATTTTTTCCAAAGAGGGAGATCAGGTAAGAGCGATACATATTTTTTGTTGATATTTCAGACAGCTGTAGTAATTGTCACTAACAATTCAACCAGTCTGATGCCTATAGCAATGTCTTAGGAGAGTGAACTCATCATTCTGTATGTTTTATTTTTATCCTGTTAAACCATTTATCTTACTTGCATGTGGTTATTTCAACAGTCTTATAGTTCATCATCAATATGACTTTAATCAGATTGAAGAAGACCTATAGGCACTTAACCTGGTGCCAATGAAAAGCGACTTTTGTGCAGGGATTTATACTGTAATACTGTAAAAGGGATTTGACCTGTTGTTACTACTGGTCTTCCTACTCAACACTATCTTCGTCAGAAAAAGAGCTGCTAACATGTGACTTGAAATGGTTTGTTGACATATGTTGTCATGGTTGAGGTTAGGATGAGTAATTCTGATTAAAACAAGGTAAAGTTTTGGTGATAGTCCCCACTGTGTCTTTATTTCCTTGCTTTATGCAAAACTTCTCTCAAGAATCTTTGTTAAGATCTGAGTTTTGGTTTGTGGCGCTGTCCCTGGTGTTTATTTACCCAATACTCCATTGTTTCATTA
>NW_019430308.1:0-3641 GCF_002814215.2 Seriola lalandi dorsalis
GAGGAGTTAACATAAGGCTACGTGTTAGAAAAAATATGATTTTGACAATTAGCGAGACGGCAATACCACATCTTAATGCTGTGTATCGTCAACCTTTCTCAGAAACGTTACAAGACAAATTTGGGACTAGCTTGTGGCCAAAAGACAATGAACCTCGGAACATATCAGGGAGAGCAAACAACGCGAACGAAAACAACGGCAAATTGGAGAAACTAAGAGCCTCCCTTCTTATGTGGAGAGAAGTCTTCAAACGTACCTGTTTTAGTGCTTTATGGTGGCCATTTCGTCCTGAAACTCGTGAATCAGCTCGAAGCCGCCGCCACACCACCGACGTTAGATATGATGAAGTTTTGCTCGAGTCCAAAAATTACACTTCCGAGGCTTTAAGGACAACAGCCAATCACAGGCAAAATCATTTCGATTGACAGGAAATTCGACCAATTGCATTGAGAAGTGCTCCCTTCTCCCCTCTCTAATCAGCCGTCCCCCTTTGGCTGAAGTGGAACTGATGAAATGAATTGATTTATGTCCAAATCCAATCTACATGTTTAGAAATCAGAAATTTGCACCACCAAGTTAAAGAATTATCTTTGACAGATCCTCCATCTAGTCCTGATCTTGCAGTTACCCAGTGTGAAATCCTAGTTTTAAGTAAATTATTTTAGTTTATATTCTCATGGTTTGTTTTATCAAATTGCATTATATTTTTCTGCTTGTCAAGAAATTACAGGGTATCTGCAGGTCTTAAAGGTTTAAAATGCATTGAATTCAGTTCCCTCACAAAAGGCCTTCAAAGGTATTAAAAAGTTCTAAATTCAATTAACAAAGGTGTTTTTATTTCTTGCCTGTAGACAATAACATTAGTCATAGCTTTTGGCTGTTGGGAGATAGCTGCTCAGAAAGTCATTAACTAAAAATGGGCAAGTATCCATCCATGATTTTGGCTACCTATCTATCTAAGACCAGGCATGGATGGATTCTAAGACAATCAAAACACTCACTCCTCATATATGGAGCCCCGCAATAAAAGAGATACAACGACTGCAAGCTTCTGTTCTCTCATTGTGGTCATTTTTGTCCGTGTGGTCATTTTCCATCTCCGTGGGATAGTTCTGTCAGTCTTTGTACTGAGTTCTCTGACTTTCAAACAATAATACTATTAAAAGTAACTTCATACAGAGGCTCTGGCCCAGGGGTGATAAGAGTAAAAACACAAACATCTTAAAGCTGCTGTGGAAACTCTGCTTATTCCCAGATGAACTTCAGAGACAGATCACAGAAACAAGACCAGCAGAGAAAAGAACATAAACTGTGACAAGTAATTTATTAGTTTTCAAATGGACACATTCCTTTAATTAGTTGTATTAAGAGGATTCTAGATGTGTCCCCACATTAACACTTAAACAGCTCGAGAAGTCATGTCCTCATAGGAAGAGAGGGTGTTGTACTGGAAAGTCACTCCCTGATGTGGTCAAACCAAGATGATGCTCCAACTGTATTATTGTATCATGTATGTTAAACACATACTGTATTTTGTAGAAGAAGAATCAAATCATAAAGTTTAATATGAATCCTACTGACAGATCCCATAACTTTTCCTCTAGCACCATCATGAGGTTGACATTTGTGGCTGTGAGTGAAAAGTTTTTTTTCCAACTCAATTGTCAGGTAAAAAAAATTTCCCATCAGCATCGGATTTACTTCATGTAAGCGCACAGAGCCAATTGTCTGGCAGCAGATTGAAATGTCCTTACCTTACAGTGGAGTATATAGTTGCCAAATTATTTCAAATCCAGAATCCAGGAATTCAGTTCAAATTTCAGTTGGATTATTTGACTATTACACATAAAACAATGAGGTTCCTGTGTATTTTACAAATTTGATGACAGATTTCTTTAAAAAGAAAAGATGACTTTTAGTTTGACCTTAAACAATACTGGAAAGTTGCATGTCTCCCAAAATCTACAGCAACTGAGGCAAACTGGCATCGAGACTGGTCATAAGGAGGAAGTTTATATGAGAAGCCACATAGGCCAAAACTGAATACTTCACTTGCACTTACAAACATACTATCATGCATACACACACACACACACACACACACATGCACGCACGCACGCACACACACACACACAAACACATACATTTATGGACACTTAATGCCAGATAAGATGAATGAAACGTGCTGCTGCAGATGTGCTTCTAACAGCTTAAGTATTTTTATAATCTTAATTAATCACATCTTTAATTTTTTATTTGATTCAGTAATAAATGTGCAGATTGAATTGTACATAAGAATAACACAGATCATATAGACAAGATTTTTATAAGACAGTACTTGAAACTGTAGAATTGACAGTAATTTTATCATCGACTTACATTTGTTATCAGATAAAGTATGATTTGAAACATGCTGCACAAATGTACTCATTAACTTGGTTTAAAATCAGGAGAACCGAATCTAATTAGCAAACAGCTAACAGATACATTCTGATGATGTTTGATGCAGTGAGTTATCAACAGAGATGAATATGGTTCATTCACATTAAATGGATCTGACATCCGATCAGTCTTGAAACCTGCAAAAGGTACAAGAGTCTGTTCACTGAGCACTACTGTATAACACAAAGCTGTTTTTCTTTCACTTTTTCATCCACTTCATCAAGTGCAACTTCCTTTTCTGCTTCTCTTTGTTTCTTCATGTCCAGCTCCGGATAAAATGGCGTCTCCAGCATAGCTTCGTTTTTCTCTGATGCCAGCACGCCCTGACACAGCGAGTCATGGATCCTCTGCCATGAGTTTATCTCTGAGCTCCAAAGCGCAACTCTGGCTCTGATGAACTGTGAGACTTCAGTCTCACTGCCTTTGGCCAGACTGATGCTGTCTTTACAGATGAAGAAGATGTCCATGCCAAGGAAAAGAGCATTGACTGCAATGAGACCTGCCCTGGCTGACTTGGAGAGAGCAAGAGGCCCTTTGACTGCTGCCTGACCAATATCTGGGATGTCTGCGGCCGCCCTGGGCACATTACGTAATGCTTTACCTTCCTGGGCCACCACCTTACCAACACCTGTAATCAGCTCTTCACTTTGCAACAACTTAGCAGCAGAGGCAACATCAACTAATGCATCAATATTTTTTCCAACAACACCAGCTTTACAAAGCACCTTACTTACTTCCACAACCACACTAATCTCAGTAGTTTCTCTATTGGTCACCTCCTCCAGACAATCCTGGAGACTCTGTACATCCTCCATGAAGAGCTTCAGGACTTCACTGGCTTTCTTTTGTTGTGTAACGTTTACTCCAACCTCTGTGGCTGTGGTGACAACGCTGTTGACTCCACTGGTGATGCCCAGCCCTACGCCTGTCATGGTCAGAGCTAGAGACACTCCTGCTGTTACAGGAATTAACGCCAAACCAATAATGGAAAGCACGCCTCCAACTGCCCCCACGGAGCTGCCTGCCACACTGGAGATCTTTGCCCCCTTATTCATCCTGTCAAGCTGAACAGCACTCTCCTCCAGCTCGTTCAGAAACTGAAGCATCCTGGGCTGTCGCTTGCTGAACTCACGGATGAAGCCAAATGATTCCTCCTGAAACAGGTACACTGTCCGGAAGTGTTGGTTCATCCTGATAAA
>NW_019430309.1:0-1290 GCF_002814215.2 Seriola lalandi dorsalis
GCTAATACCGTTATGCTATAAAGTGACAATGTCATAATGACAATGTCAACAAGCTAAAATTTTGCAGATGATGATGTTTTCATGCTCAGCATCCTAGTTAAGCATGTTAGTCTGCAAATATTTGCTATAAGCACATTAAGTACAGCTGAGGCTGATGGGAATGACATTAAATTAAAATGTTTGACGTGATGATTAAAAGTCAGGAAGACCAAAGTTATTACAGTTATGAAGGGGATGTGAATGTCTGCATAAAATTGAATCCATCTAATAGCTGTTCAGACCTCTCACTGATGCTTGAAGAAAAGTTAGAGGATAACCAGTAGGATTCTTCCCCTGGTGATAATGAATGTCTGCCCATACTCAAATTTAATATATATATATATATGACATCATATATGACATATATGTACATATAAGATAAAAGCACATATGTAAAAATTATACATGAAACCTATTAGAAATTGGAATGATTTCATATATTGACATATACTCTATGTCTAGTCCATACAAATATGTATGTTAATGTATATCTGCTTATATTGTAGACATACAGTATGTTACATACATATACAGTATATACATCCCAAAGCCTGTCAATAAACGCTTCCAAAAGTCTGAGACAACTTTCCCAGAATGGGAAGATAGACATGTTTAAAATTAATGAGAAATTAATTAGAAAAAAACATATTTAAGTATATACAATTTTTATATGTATGTTGTTTTTATAAACTTGCATATATAAATTAAATATATATTATCAACATATATGGCCACAACATCTTATACCATATAAAAATTCATAATATAGATAATTGTAATGTATGTACATATACAAATTTTGGTACCACTTGGGTGTTTTATATATGTTACAAACTTATATCTTCTCATATCCAGAGGATGTGTATATGTGATGATGATGTAGGTGACATATATGGCAACATCACTCTTGATATCGGGGCATATGTGTCATATATTACATTTCAGTATAGGTGTATCAAATTTAGTGTAAAGCCATTGAATTTGTGTAGAGATATTTCACTGAATATGTGAAAGATCTGCTGGTGAAATGTCATGAGAATTCATCCTGTGCAGACCATGAATGTTTCCTGGCAGTGGTCGAGATATTTCAGTCTGGACCAAAGTGGTAGATTGACAGACTGACACTGCCATCCACAGAGCCAGGCTGCTAGCGTAGCTAAAAACACAGTGACATGGGTGATTTTTTTCTCCACAAATGTAAAACCCAGTGGATAAAATTGGAGTGTCCATCTTTCCAGCATTTCTGGAACA
>NW_019430310.1:0-2529 GCF_002814215.2 Seriola lalandi dorsalis
GATCAAGTGAGCTATGATAAACTAGACTCGTTTTTCCAAACTTTCTAAAATATTATCTTTCTGGATAATTGAAGCTAAGTACATGCATCATGTAAGTAATTTAATTAACACTAACTTAATAACTTTCATCCAGTTACATTCCGCCCCAAACAAAGCTTCTTGTTGCATCCATTACCCGACTGCAAACATGAAAACAACACCCAAAAATGAACTTCGCGTATGCGGCAATGCATTAACTCGTAATTCAAGCTGATGACCCATGCGGTATTTAAACACATGACCCAACAAAACCTTAGAATTGTTAATAAAAAATGACACAGCATCTTCGTACTGCTGCAGGAGTCACAGCTGTTAGCTTATCCGTTAGCCAACATGCTAGCTGTACCTGTCTGGAGAGTCTAGGCTGCTCGGAGCCGTTGAGCAGCGGTGTCCCCTCCCCGGCTGGCCCGGACTCGTCGGCTCGGCTGGACCACGACACTTTCTTGGTGATATTGGCCATGGTGGCGTCCGGTAGCTCGCCCTTCTAACTGTCACTAAATTATTTAATTAACAGCAGTTTTTGCTGGCTAACTATTATTTCCCATCTCCCCATGATCATCTGTGTAACTCGTGACGCTTTGTAAGGATCGCTTGCAGGGCCAAAAATAATTGTTTGGCGCGTTGCATGTTGGGATTTGTAGTTTTGCTGTTTACGGGCTAAAACTGAAGCGTGTACAAAGACATCAGTGCCTTTCTTCACCAGTGGTGGAAGAAGTATTCAGATCATTTATTCATGTAATAGTATTATTAGAAAAATTATTTGCACTAGTAAAAACAAAAGGTAGGCCTACTCATATTTAGGAAAAATGCTTCCTATAGTGTTACTTTTCTATAGTGTATGATATGATAATGTGTAAGCACCACTTTTGTGCTCCAGAGTATTTTTTAATTTGTGCAAATAAAAAATAACCTGATACATTAAAACAACCCAAATCCAAACAATTAAATCACTCATCATTCATTTGGTGGAGTTTTACTGAGTTTAAGTTTATTCATATAAACATTAGCTTTTACAACAACCAAAAGACAACAAACAGGTGCTGTATCTCTGTCTGCAGTCATACAGTGACTATCAAAAGTTCAAATTCAAGAACAGGCAAGAAACAAAGTGCAGCATCATTTTCACATGAAAGTAATGGACTTAAACATCACAGTTACAAGCAAAATTTATCTTACTAATAGGTATCATTCTAGGATCCGTTGTAATGTTTATCAGTTGGCCTGTGAGTTAAATTAAGCATATTATTGCACAGTCAATGTGAACTTAAGCATTGCCCAGTTGCTCCAATCCCAGTTTTTACCCCATAAAGTGTCCCTGAGCAAGACACTGTTCTGTTAATAATTCTTTATTGTGTATTGCTGGTGTTATGAATACAAGCTAATAGCATGCTGGAGTTTTTTGTCCAGGTGAGTAAAGATGTTTTTGCTCTGTCTTTAAGTCCAATGAGAGTGCACTTGTGGTGCATGCTCATCTGAGGACTCAAATATAAAAAATAAAATAAAATCTAAAATAAAGTTATTTTTATTTTGCCTTTTCATTTGAATCCTCCTCCAAAACTTTATCAGACACAGTGCTCCAAACATTCACATGCCACCTGCTGCACCTCCCCATGAACCTCCTTTATATCCTCCATGTCGAGCACCACCCCTCTGGGCACACCTCTCCCATCTGCCACCCCTTCCACCTCCGGTGGGCTCAGCACCCGGTTCCATACCCTGAACCCTGCCACCTGCCCCGCAAAACCCTCTGAGGCGTCAAACCCTCCACCAACAGAGTCCTGCTCCTGCCCCAGCACCACAGATCCACCTCCTGGAATCTCCCAGCCCTTCCTGAAGTTGGAGCCTGACGAGGTGAGACGATGGTCACTGTAGTGCCAGAAACGACCCTGGATGGAGGACCAGAGGACGCAGAGGTGGTGCCAGCGAGAGTCCAGAAGTAATGATGTGGGGAGACGGCGATATACAGGGTCTCCAATGACAAAGTCCAGAGAGGGCGAAAAAGCAGAACGGTAGGAATCCGGTGCGAATGGAGAAGAGGAGTAGGAAGGGTGGGAAGATGAAGAAGAAGCAGAGAAGGACGTAGATGAGGCAGAGGAGTTGCGTCCATACAAAACTAACTGGTTGTCATTGTCATCTGTGGCATAGGAGAGCAGTGTGCCAACATGTGAGGCCTCCACACGGAGCCACAGACACACAGAAAGCTCAGGAAGGTCGGGGAGAGTCAGAGCAAAGGTGACATAGTTCTCCGCTGATGCAGAGGGGAAAAACAGCATGGAGTCCACATTACAGACTGCAGACAGAGGGAGAGAGAAGATATAACATCAAACCTAGCAAACCAATGAAACTACATAATGCAGCCACCCAGACAACACATAATAAAAAGGAAAGAAGTGTAAAACAGTTTAGGAAGTATGTGCTCAGACTGTGAAAGCCTCTACTACGTCTAAAAGGGGTTACAGATGTTATTCAGTGTGAATGTAGAAAAAGTAA
>NW_019430311.1:0-1948 GCF_002814215.2 Seriola lalandi dorsalis
GGGTGACTGTATTTATCCACCTCTTATAGACGTGGACATCTCAGGTGAACCAGACCAGAGATTCCAATTATAAATTTGTCGACTATTATATATCAGAGGTCTCAAACTTGGCTAAGCCTCATTGTGCAACTTTCTTACTGGCTGGTTAGTACTCCCTGTGAATCTGACAGTCCATGATCTGTAAAATTCCCCTTCAAAGTTCTGTAAACATTCCCGGTCCTTTCTGTATTTAAAGCCACCGTGTTGCTTGGAAAACTTTGGCACCGTACAGTGGTTGTATCCGAACCACCATACACAGCAGTGCAGACTGACTGTCATATTGCTATATAAAAAAGTGACTTTTAGTTCCTGATTTAGTTGCTGGGTTTAGTTTTAGTTATCTCTTTGACCAAATAATCCCTGGAACAAAGGAATTAGCTATCTGGGTTTCAGTGGGGAACATCACTGACTTTGACTTTGTAACAAGCCTTGCCACTGCAATTTCCTGTTTTTTTTTTTTTTTTACATCAAAACCAAAGTTATGTGGTTGAGTTTCAGATAATTGTAAAGAGTGAGATAAAAAGGACTGATGAAGAGCATGAGCAAACAAGGTGAAAACAAAACCGGCCGCGCTGTCGTGGCTGGTAACAAGCAAGAGAAGGACCTGCCATTGAAAAATCATTAAACACACAGCAGATTGTCGACTGTTGAGACAGATTTTCAAGTCTCTGTTTCTACCTGAGTTTCATCTCAATAAATATAGAGCAAAAATGACTTTGTTGTTGTTCCATTGTGTATGAAAATTGTGTTCCTGACAACCTAAAAATGTGAATAGAAAGGTTCCTGATGTGGCATTGCAAATAAGTCCTGCAAGTCCCTTGAAAGGCTCCAGGATTGTTAGAAAAGTTTTTTCAGTTGGAAGGCAGGTAAGGTTCCTCAGGTAATATATGGTTCTTGGGTTCCTGGGAAAATGTCTGCAGTGAAACACAGATAAGGTTCACAACTTTCTTGAAAAGTTCCTAGAAAAAAAAAAAACGAACTCAAATAAGGCTGCTCAGTTTTTTACATGGCTCCTTGCTTCCTGGAAAAGTGGAAATACTGATGGAAATGAATGGGCTTAAAACAACACCAATTTTAATGAGAAGTGTCTCATTCTCTTGTCAAAAACTTAATGACAGCTGCCATAATCACCTATAAACACGGTATTTCAACATTAGCTCATGTTGAAAAACCTGCTGGAAAGTAAAGCGGGAGTCCTAAAGCTTGAACAAAGAACATCTTTCCTTTGAAGGCAGGAGGTTCAGGTGGAAACGAACGGAGGACGGTTGCATGCCTGATTGATTTTCACAGAGACCAAACTGAAGTTGAAAGCAATTTTAAGCTGCGAGTAGGTAATGGGCGTAAATGATATTGAGTGCAAATGAATCAAAGCAGTATGCCCTGACTGGGTGGAATTACTTTAGCTGCAGGTGGTCAAGTAATGTCAATTTCAAAGGGTAATCCAGTTCACTGCAACACGACGTTATCTCTTATTATTACAGGGCCTGTGTGTTTGGCTGCAGTCGTTTCGGAAATAAAAGCCTCAGCCTTTTCACTGACCTCAAACTCCACTTTCATTTTTTTCAAGAACAATACAAACTGAAGTCTCACATTTTCTTCTGTTGAAGTCTTCTAATCAGCAGCACAAAATGCTGCATTCAGGGACTCCAGTTTTCCATGAAATAAGCATCCTGTCTCCTCTTTAGAAATATTGTCCATATACAACTAATTTACAGTATGAAATACATGTTTATGGAAATGTAAAGTTTTTCAAATTATGTTTTTAATCAATATCAAAAGGAAACTTTTAGCCGCTCCTGGTAACTGCAGCATAATTGATGTTAAAAAAAGTTCTCCCAAGAAAAATGACACAATCAGTTGTTTCAGTAAATGCCCCATCTATTTATGCTTAATAGACAAAGTGGTCTAA
>NW_019430312.1:0-1627 GCF_002814215.2 Seriola lalandi dorsalis
CCCTCTTTTGGGACACTCACTTCAGAGACAGAAAATACAGGAATTAATTGTGGCAAACAGATCACATTGCCTTGTTGACAGTGACATCATTTCCCAGTTGCCAGACTATGAAGTAAACATCCTCTCTGTATGTGGCCACCTCCTCCAGATTCTTTAGTGGATCATTGCAAACTCTTTGTTTTGTTTTGGTCCTTTAACCTATACAGAGGGAACAACTTTAGATAGGTGAGTTCAAAGTAAGAGCATATCACACAAACAACACTCGCTTAATGCTCCACTCAGAAAAGGGTCTGTAAAGTAATAGGCAGTAGTGCAACATGGATTGATGATGAAAGGGTAGTAGTAGTAGTAGTAGTAGTTTGGTAGTAGGAACTAACTCCACTGCACTCAGTTTGTCTATGTCAGTTGAGCAGGTCACTAAAAGCATGTTACTGGGTGTTAAATTAGATTATTGTCTCGGTATGATCAGATTGATCACATTGTTTCCATAATGGAAAGGGCATTGCAGTTTCACGGAAATGATCTGCATATGTTCCATCTTCTGCAATGATTGACGTTGTTTGGTCACTTGCTTTTTCTCACTCCTGGAGCACAGCCCAGATATTTGGTCAAGTGCTCCAATCCAGAACAGAGCAGCCAGATTATGTGCGAGATGCATTAACATCTCGTCTGTTATTCATGCAAAATGCCATTTGGAACAAAGCACCCCACTTCTTCTGTGAAAAACTACAGGTTTTTGTTATGGTTATATTACATGAGCGCTGATCATCTTCATTCTTTATTCGGGTCCCCATTAGCTTCCACACAGTGGTCGCTAGACTTCCTGCGGTCCACACACAAAAATAACAAATAAAACAAACATATATTAAAATCACACTATAACAATAAAGCAGAAAAAAACAAAACAAGCCAAATACAGAAAATAATTAAAATAACTAAAATAACTCTACATGCAAAACAATAAACAATAATAACTTGTGAAAACTAAATCAAGATTGTCACAAATGCACATTAACAAGAAGAAAATGAACACAAAGGTGCAGAAACCAGTAACATCTAGATGACATTTATCAAATTTTGTTTTATTAACCTCTTAAAAGAAAATCTACACTTGGTCTGTCTGATGTAAATGGGGAGCAGATTCCAAGCAGAAGAAGCTCTATAAAGGACAGTTCTCTTCATAAAATTTGTTTGTCAAATTCCTCTGTTTGGAATATTTTCTTAAAATTGGGAGGTAGGGCAGTTTTCATCACTTTTGTTACTTTCTCAGGAAATAATGTATGGATCTTGATGTAGCAAGACTAGGCCAAAACCTAGAATATGACTGGGCCGTGTATTATTATTAGCGACTCTCTTCTAAGTAGCCATGGTTTGTCCAAAAAAATCGCTATAACTGTTGCGACAAATAAAGCTAAATTGGCAGGACTGCAGGTTGCAAAAGCCCACCTAATAGAAACTGAAATTCATTTTGAAAGAGCAACAGCAAATTGGGAAATTCCAACTCAGTCATGTGGCAATTGGCTGACCAATGGTGGAGGGTGCATACCATGTGGACATACAGAATGTTTTACAAAGTTAACCCCCCCACCCCCAAAGTCGTCCGCTGTTTCCAAGGTGGCAACCCTAG
>NW_019430313.1:0-2475 GCF_002814215.2 Seriola lalandi dorsalis
TTTTTTTTTTTTTTTTTTTTTTTTTGCCATCTTTGTGTTCCATCTGTGTTTAAATTTTTATTACTTACCTCTCTATGCTTCAATTTACTGTCCAGTGCACACACACACACACACACACAGGCACATGCAGGGCCAGCTGGGTCCAAAAAACACAATACTTTTCCCTGCTGTTCAATACGGCTGCATACAGTTTATGATTGCTTGCTACCCGTGTGCAAAATGTTGTTATTTACTATTTTTACTGCCATGAGTTAGATTGTTCAAACATTTTGATGCTTCTTTACTGGATGAATTCAGCTGGGTAATACTTCTAGTGGTAATAACAAGTAGAATATGTGTTTTTTTGTTTGTTTGTTTTGTTTAAATCTCTATTGTGACTCACTAGACATTATTAATGGAGGAGGTATGTTAACACAAGTGTAAACACAACAGGAAATCCAGCGAAGATGACAGGACGATGTATTAAATATTAAGTCACAATAACATTATCTATAGTGACCAAGATGAGCGCAAAATATCTGCTTCAGTTTTTTGGCAGCAATTTTGCTGGTCTGTTTGCTCGTCTAATTTTTCCAACTGGACACAGCAGAAAACTGACAGTGACGTAACTAAGGATGAGGGATGTGAAAAGACTTCACTGTGCTCTCATAACTGACATTGTGAGAACGGTCTTGTTTGACGTTTACTCATTTGGCAAACACTTTTATCCAAAGCGACTTAGGAGTGGGGGAAAACACTAAAGCCCCAGTGCAGTACTTGACTGTACTTGTGGCATCTGACAGCTTCATGAGGACCAAAATGCTGGACCCCACTGGGTTTTTGGGGTTAGGGTTAGAATTGGGTTCCGGAAAGGGTCAGACATTCTTTTGTGATGGTTAATTTTAGGGTTAGCCTTTTGCACCCCATTGTATGTATGTATATATAATATACTGTGCTTACACACTGTGTGAGCTCCATCGTGTGACGGATTAATTGATTTGTTCACTGTGAGCATAAAGTTTGCAGTGTCTGGCGGAACAGAAAGGCTGATTAATACGTTTAGAACACGATCAATGAAAAATGCAGAAAAAAACCTCGTTTCTTTTTCTCCTTTCAGCCTGTTACACATTTGATATTATCCGCACTATTGAATTAAATTAATTATTAAAATGATAAAGTATTAAATTATATAAATCCAATATTGAGCAGTGTGTGTCTCCAGCAGGTCTTCCGCAGAACCTGAAAACTCTATGGCAAATGTTATAGAAAAAGATTTTCATGGGAACTGCTGAACAATTCTTAAAACATTCCTTGCACCACAGAAAGATAAGATGTAGCATGGCCAGTTATTCATTTTCAGTAGAGAAAGCTGAATGAAATGGCGTCAAGGAAAAACACTATAACATGAAGTGTTCATACATAGTTACATACCTGTGTCACATTAAATGCAGAACTGAATAGTTTGAAGCAGAATTGTCAGATGAGGGCAAAGTATTTTCAAAGTCTGAATGACGCAAAACTCAACACACACCTCTGTTTGGCCTTCACCAGCACTGCTTGAGTGTATCCTTATTTCTTCTTCCATCTAACCAGTTTTAATAAAGTGAGACAAAGATGAAAAGAGCTGGACTGTAACTTTTTGAAACAAGAGTCTCCTACGATAAGTAAAGTTAATTATAAGCACAGATATGGGGTTCCTTGCTTAAATCACTAGTACTGTAATCATTCATGGGTCTTATATCTGTGTCCGTAGTATCATCACTTTCTCATTGAGCTTTTAAAGCCTCCACAGAGCCGTAATCTCACAGCGTATTCAGGAATTAAGAAAGTATGCCATATGTCAGGTCAGACTCTTCATGAAATGGCCAGCGGTGTCTCTTATAATTTTACCCCATTCCCACCCTTTCACCCCTCAAGTGCAGCCAACCAAAGATAAAGGCTAAAAATGTTACCAAGCCGGAGGGCTTTGGTGCTCAGGACCCTTAAGTAGGGACATTTATAAATATTACAAAGCAGAGCACCTGTCAGATGATATTTGAATCACTAGCAGACTGAAATCCTTTCCGGGTCAACATGGGAACCAGATATAATTAAATGGCTTCCTATTTCCCCAGTTGTCCTTAAGGATAGTATATGTGGGTATTACACCAGCAAGCAGAATGGCTGACTCTGGGATGGGACACTGGCTCTTTAGCTAAAACCATCAATGTGAAAGTCTTGGGGACCATGTATAATCCCTTTATGTTCGCACGGCTCATGTGGTCACTCAGAGTTTAGAGTCGTAATTTCACCACACTCAATTATGTTCTCCAGTTAATTCTGCTCATTCTAAGTCCCAAAGATTAAAAGCAGCGGGGATATGTATGTTTTATATACCACAACATGACATTTTCATTAGTGCACAAGTGAAACTAAACACATGCAGATGAAGTTACTGATTTCTGTGCTGTTTGAGATTTCCGCTGTTTCTTTTAAAAACGTTTGATTGGACCATCT
>NW_019430314.1:0-2271 GCF_002814215.2 Seriola lalandi dorsalis
ATGTGGCGATGCTTGCTTCATATAAACAAAGCAATAACAGAGAGAGAGAGAGAGAGAGAGAGAGAGAGAGAGACAGAGAGAGAGACTATAAAGACCAAGAGAAACATAAACCTTTATGCCAGTGCTTTTAATCTGAATGGAAAACTCTACATTGCATGTGTCCCAAACCTGCTTCTCTCCTCCATTTCCTCCTTCTGTTCATGACCCAGAAAACTAACGCTCATGACAGCAGACAGCAGCAGACAGTCGTCGCTTGCTTGCTAAAGTCTCCTTTCATAGATGATTAACTGCAGCCTTTAAGGGAAATGAGTTACACGACACCCTCGGAGGAGAGATAAGAGACCTTTTGTCACAGCTGACATTTGGGGTTGTCAAACACAGGTGTGACTAATTACATTAATAATGGGCTGCATTCCAGTCAGGTGCGCCGGTGCTGGGGCCTGCGCGCTGGCTAATACTTGGCTCACTTTCACACCTTAAAGGAATGGAGACACTGTTAATCTTATTAGTTACACCTGTGCTTTCCCTGCTGTGACAGAGAGCTAAGATAAGATGAAAGAACAACTTTCACTACACATTTCTCCAAATCTGTTGCACTTGAGTTGAGATCTTGTTACATGGTTGTCATGATGAGCAGTGACTATTAAGTCTTCATTTATTGATTAATCTGTAATTTTTATGATTATTTGGTTTATGTTTTCGCTTTTATAATGGAAGAAAATAGTGAGTGTCAAATACTTTGGTTTATGACCATTCTCATTAGCCTCAGCTGCACGTTGTAGTAGCAAATGTATGCATGCAAATGTAGCTAAATATTAGCATGTTAGCATGTTGACATTCACATTTAACTCAAAGCATCACTGTGCCTAATTACAGCCTCCCAAATTCATTAGCATGGTCGTAGATTCAAGTAATCGACTAACTGTTTCAGCATTAATGACTATAGCATTTAATTTAGAGTTTATCTGTTGACATGACATTGTCTCGTTTATGATGCTAAGGTGCATTAACTACTTTAGTTTCATCCTCCTGTACTACTTTTTGCCTCCTCCTCTCCTACTCCAGGTTACTGGAAAATAGAAGTGACAAAACATCACAGGAATTCATGTCTGTATCCTGAGGCGGTGATTATAAATTGTGATTTGTTTTTAAACTGTGGCCCACATTTAATTTGGCCAGCTCAGTTGGAGCCACATGGGATCTATTTTTGTGCCCTGACCAGACAGGATGTGGGTGTGTCTGAAAGCAGGAAAGTAGCTGAGCTCATGCTAATACCCTCAGAGACAGCTAAACACCTTAGCTAACTCTCTGGTGTGTTTTTGTCATCTTCCGACCAGACAGTACTTTAACAAAAAAAGACAGGTTTGAGACTTCAAATTCACTGCTCAGCCCTGTTGAGTTTTGGTTGATTACTGAAAATCGTGGAAGTAATAAACAACAGTCTACTTGAGACAAACCTCATAAACTACACAGTTAAATGCTGATCATAACTATAACGAGGATGACATAATTCAAATACCAGTCAACAAACTGGAATAAATTGCCTGTTGTACTCCATTAAACGGCATGTAGCAGATGAAGTAAAGCCTAAACAATGGCAGCTCCGTGAATACTACATTGTCTTCAAGTAATCCAGTGGATTAGGTTACTAATGTTAAAAATCTATGAAAACAGACGGTACATTTGGTTACCAAGTACCAAATTATCTCTATTACACATATTGATAAACTACTTGCTGTGCATTGAGCCTCTGCCACCTTACAGGCGACTACAACGACAGACCTTAACTTTCTCTCCTAGCACATTTCCGACATCGTACAGAGTGTCCTTACCCAGGTATCACTGGGTGTAGTCTTGAGGGAGAAGGGTCCATGGCGTTTTATGAGTGTGAATCCACAACAACGACAGCAGTAGTCCAACAACATGAATGGCTGCTGGTCTATATGAGAGTATCTAGGCTACATGTGTTGTGTTTGTGTGTATGAGAGCATGTTCGGGGTAGGGTGGGTGCGGGGATTAGAAGAAATGGGATTACTACTAAGTAAGTACTGAGTAAATCCCAAAAGGGATAAAGTTGAACATACTCTAGTATAGGTGTGCTCAAATACACATGATCCAAAAGAAGGAAACTGGTTTTGAGATTTAAAACTTCAGGATGCGCTGCTGTCCCTTCTGTTCTCATCCCTCCATCCCTTCATTCAACTCATTCCTCTTTCTACCATCCTTCGTCTTTTTCAGGTCTCCCATTGTATCTATCTTGTTTTCTTTCTT
>NW_019430315.1:0-2568 GCF_002814215.2 Seriola lalandi dorsalis
GACAAGAGAGAGAGAGAGAGAGAAGGTTTCAAAGTCAGTGTTACTGGTTAGAACAAACAAGATAAAGAGGATTGCGTGACCCTGTGTTTGTAAATTTGCGTGTAATCTTACTAAATCCAGGTCTCCTTTGTTCACAGTGAAGCCAGTTGGCAAGCCAATATCCAAAACCGACATGGCTGCATCACGCTCCGTGTCATTATACCTGTACACAGAATGGATGGAAAAATTAAGATAATGACATGAAAGAGATGGGTGAGGCGAAAGCAAAGCACTTATCGAATTTAAAATCCAACAACCTTTACAAATCTTTTAAATGTTTCAAATAGGGTGAGGTGACTTGTAGAAAGCCACAAAAACAAAGGAATAACAAGAGGCAAAAGGAAGTGCCTCTGTATTGTAAGCAGGTGAGATACTCACATTAACAGTGGCAGCACACAGTGTGCGTGACTCCTGCATGGCGATGAGGCAGAAGGCTGTCATGGAGGCATCTGAATCTTTGCCACGCACATCACCCTACACACATACACACACATGCAAAGGTGTCTTTTTTTTGTTTTTGTTTAGCAGCAGGTTTAAGGAACTGGTGTAATTGAAATCAGGTCACACACCGTCATCTCTCCGTGAAATATAGGCCCGATTTCTCGAAACATGCCATCAGGTTGCTGGGCATTGAGAATCACATACTTGACAGCTGCTTTCCACTGCAACCAGACTGTTGGCCATGGCAAACACCTTGGCGACATAGGCCGTCAGCCTAAGAAAGGAGAGGGTGCAATTGTTGAGTTTTGTTTATTTGCATATGAAATACACCCATCCTCACATAGTCATGGTTCATGGATGTTTGCATGCCTCACCAGGTGCTACTTGGGTGATTGGGAAATACAGAAAAAGATCCATCTTTTTTACGGTAGGCAAGCTCGTTCTGGTAACCTGTACACAAACAAAACAACCTTTTTACTGACTGACATTCAGGTTTCTACTGAATCTTGTCCATTGGAGTCCTGTTTAATTGGGCTCCTCATTTTAATAAAATTTGTGGTACCTGTACTAACAAATGCATCTGTGTGTGTGAGCTTACCAGTCTTGATGTGTTCGAGGGCTTCATTACGTTTCTCAACGCCCACAGTTTCCCACTGGTTGGTTTTATCTAAATACATGGTAGCAATGGCAGGCATGGTCATGTGTATCATGTTGCCCTCTCCAGTCCCTGGCGGCCGATAGATCAGACTACCCATTGATTTCCCACCAGACATCCTCCACCAGCCCACTATGCTGCCGTTTTCCTGTGTGGACACACAGAGAACCCCATAACCAGTGAGGTAGTTATTTGCAAATGAGAGGGAACAATATAGTTTGCAGCAATAACAGTTAATTATGCAGAAGAGTGTTCCTGCTATGGTGCATGGTAAGGGACAAAATTAATACTCCCAAGAAGTTACTGTATATCTTTGCTAAAGCCAGCTACTGATCTATGTTATATATATATATGTTATCATAAAGATCCTCCGATATCAAAGAAAATGCTGCTCTGCCCTAAACCTGTAACCAAGGCACTGCACCATCATGTTTCTGTCACAACATGCCATTGAAATAGGCTTCTCTATCATGGTCTTTATTTATTAACTGTGACAATGAGAGAATCGTGCTAACACTCTTAGTGTTCAGTGAGAGCAGATGCAACAGAGCTTTTACTGTGAAAATCACAAGCCACGTTTCCACATCTGTTTTTCAGTTATCTTAGGTATGCTAGTGGTTAGCCTAGGAATGCTAGAGGTAAGACGAGCGTGGCTATTGACCAGCAAAGTCAGTTAAACTTATCCAGTAGGTTACTGGTTACACCTCACATGTATGATAAGTTTTGCCACTTGCATTTTCTTCCTCTATTAGTTTGCTAAACATCTCATATCATTCATGTGAAATTGCTATTTCAAACTGCAATTCAGTATAATTAGCCACATGATGAGACTGATGAGCATCTTTAGGTCCATGAAGATAAGTCACTTGAGCTCACCTGTCAGATACATAGTTGTGCTCACTGGTGTGTTTGGAACCATATGTTTACGAGAAATGTCACTTCTGATTATTTCTTCTTGGATACCGTCTAAAGGACGAGTTAGAAGATTAGCAAATAAAAAAGCAGATGTTGCAATATTTTTGCTCATTGAAGCTACTTCAACACAAAACTTACCTACACCTTTCTCAGCAGGGTTTAGTGTTATAATACTTTCAGATTTTGTTAACACACCTTCAGGCTGGAAAAACAGCAGTTAATAAACACAACAGGAATAACGACTATTTTTTAAACAAACCGCTGACCACTAGACAAAAGCTTACATGTTACAATACTTCTCATTGTTTTACCATGTTTTTCTAACTATTTCCACATTAATATCAAAAGCCTGATACACACACACACACACACACACACAAACACACACACACACACACACACACACACACAATAAAATAAAATAAAATAGTGTCAAAGATCTAAAACAATTTTGATCGTCAAGGTAGTGGCTAGACAGTTAGGGGTTGGTTTCTCTTACCACCACCCTCAGCATCTTC
>NW_019430316.1:0-2318 GCF_002814215.2 Seriola lalandi dorsalis
AGGTTCAAACTTGACTTTTACTAAGACAGTGTGAAGAACATTTCACAGGAACCGTTTAGACTGTTTTGGTCTGGACTTTCTCTCGTGGTTATTTGGTCTCAGTCGTGAGTCACATTTTAACTCGACCCTGTTAAGACTCAGTATCCACTCAGACTTATTTGAATTTGGACACGGCTTGATCTCATCTGGACTCTTGGACACGTTTCATACATCCAGGGTTTGTCCAGGTTGGGGACCAGTGGCTCAGACTCCTGGTTACCTGTTAAACCTCCTGGCCTGGTGGATCAGCGCGACACTGAGCCAAAACACACGACATTCAGTCAACGTGGAGGTGACTTCTTCCTGACTTTAAAACGGATCACCTCCACTCTGCGACCCGACACGCCGTCAGCTCATCTCGTGTTCTCTAATTTACACCACGTCCCCGTCGAAAGAGAGAGAGAGAAGATTATTTACAATAGGTTTCCACACTAAAGAAGAAGAAGAAGAAGAAGAGGAAGAAGAAGAAGAAGAAGAAGAAGAAGAAGCCCTTCTTAGTGATTCGCTGAGCAGATCAGGCAGAGCGTCTGATTGGACGAGACAGATGAAAGGCTGAGGGTAATGGGAGGGAACTCCCTGTGATCTCGTTCAGAGATCATTACAGATAAATCTTTACACGTTGATCTCGGTTCTTGTGTCACGTTCACGTCTCAGGTTCCTGATTCTGAAGAGAGGTTTAGAGTTTGTAGCTCGTCTCATCATCACTGATTCGTTAACAGCAGATTATATAAAGCGAGCTCATTAAAAACTGAACACCTGAACGAGGAGAAGCAGATCGATTCCCTTTTTGCTCCGTGTGACTGTTTTGCTTCTTAGCTGCTTCTTGTCTCTTCCATTCGTACAAGTTATAACAACAAAGATTCAGGGAAACTTTACATCGAATGTTTACGACCAGGATCTAAATCAGGTTTGGGTTTAAGATGTTTTCAGTTCAGTCGATTCAGAGAGAAATCTGTGGAAAATCAGAATCAACAGACGGCGAATACGTAGCTGCTCTGAGAACTGATTCATCTCTCAGGTCAATTTCTAACCACAAAATCATCAGTTCCTGTTTTTAATATTTATATTTATTTGCTGGATTTCTTATCATATCGTCCAGTCCGACAACCTGCTACAGAATTACCTACAAAGTCTTTCACTTTACTCATTTTTGAAATTGTTGTGGGGTTTAAATTTGATTAAATGCTGAACTGAGTGAAGTAGAAACAGTTCAAACCCAAACTCCTGAAGGCCTGACAGGGAAAGGATGACGGGGTGTTTACGATCGACAGTCTCCGGTCCCTGAGCCTGGAAGAGCTTCTGTACATTTAATGACTTTATACACCTGAAAACAAAAATCCCCTTCCCTGTGTTTTAACCATTGGTCCAGCAATGCACATCCAATATACACAATCCAGGAAAACGCCTTAAATTAAAATAGAAAAAAAAAAAGCAAAAACAAGTGTCTAGGACATGCGATCTATCACACTTCTGTTACCGCTAAGAACTGATCTGAAATCTGTTTCTTTTACACCGAGATATTTTCACATTAAAAGCGTGTGAAGGCGGGAGAGTTCACAGAATTCATCAAAGAAAAAGGAATCCAGGTGAGAGCAGGTGAAACACTGAGGCTGCAGCGAGGGTCGGAGGGGGAGGAGTCCTCCGGTGACTCGGAGCGATGATGATGATGATGATGATCAAAGGGCTTCCTGGAAAAGCAGTTGTGTTTGTGGGCGTGGTCTGAGGATGTGAAGACCCGCCCCCTCATGATATTTTCATTCTCACAGTTTCTTTATCTCGTTTCCTGTTCAGACGGAAGAAGACATGTTTTGGCGGGAAAGGAAAGGGGGCGTGGATTCTGATTGGTTGTTGGGTGAAAAGCAGAGTGATGCTGGACGAGTCCTTCGAGGAGTTTCTTTGAGTTTGAGCGGGAACTGGCCGTGTAGTGTTAAATGATGAGGTATGATGTCCGTCGAGCTTCAGACTGTGCCCTGATTGGCCGTCATCAGTCATGTGATTATTTCCCAAAAGGCTCTGATGAGCCATGAATGTCTCTTGATGACGAACCGAGCTCGGATGATTGTGGACCACATTTCCCAGCATGCTTTGGGTGTTTTTTTTGTCCTGTCGAGGGCTCTCCCAAACAGACACGTGGACGCAGCGTCACCACTGACCCGTGATCAGTTTTAGTCCTAACGAGCCGTCGACGGCAGTGGTGGTTGTCGGGTGAAGTGGGCGGGGCTTAAGAGTCACAACAGGTAGTGGTTCCCAAAATAAAAGGTCAGGATTCTCTGTGTTCG
>NW_019430317.1:0-2300 GCF_002814215.2 Seriola lalandi dorsalis
AGGTTCAAACTTGACTTTTACTAAGACAGTGTGAAGAACATTTCACAGGAACCGTTTAGACTGTTTTGGTCTGGACTTTCTCTCGTGGTTATTTGGTCTCAGTCGTGAGTCACATTTTAACTCGACCCTGTTAAGACTCAGTATCCACTCAGACTTATTTGAATTTGGACACGGCTTGATCTCATCTGGACTCTTGGACACGTTTCATACATCCAGGGTTTCTCCAGGTTGGGGACCAGTGGCTCAGACTCCTGGTTACCTGTTAAACCTCCTGGCCTGGTGGATCAGCGCGACACTGAGCCAAAACACACGACATTCAGTCAACGTGGAGGTGACTTCTTCCTGACTTTAAAACGGATCACCTCCACTCTGCGACCCGACACACAGTCAGCTCATCTCGTGTTCTCTAATTTACACCACGTCCCCGTCGAAAGAGAGAGAGAGAAGATTATTTACAATAGGTTTCCACACTAGAGAAGAAGAAGAAGAAGAAGAAGAAGAAGAAGAAGCCCTTCTTAGTGATTCGCTGAGCAGATCAGGCAGAGCGTCTGATTGGACGAGACAGATGAAAGGCTGAGGGTAATGGGAGGGAACTCCCTGTGATCTCGTTCAGAGATCATTACAGATAAATCTTTACACGTTGATCTCGGTTCTTGTGTCACGTTCACGTCTCAGGTTCCTGATTCTGAAGAGAGGTTTAGAGTTTGTAGCTCGTCTCATCATCACTGATTCGTTAACAGCAGATTATATAAAGCGAGCTCATTAAAAACTGAACACCTGAACGAGGAGAAGCAGATCGATTCCCTTTTTGCTCCGTGTGACTGTTTTGCTTCTTAGCTGCTTCTTGTCTCTTCCATTCGTACAAGTTATAACAACAAAGATTCAGGGAAACTTTACATCGAATGTTTACGACCAGGATCTAAATCAGGTTTGGGTTTAAGATGTTTTCAGTTCAGTCGATTCAGAGAGAAATCTGTGGAAAATCAGAATCAACAGACGGCGAATACGTAGCTGCTCTGAGAACTGATTCATCTCTCAGGTCAATTTCTAACCACAAAATCATCAGTTCCTGTTTTTAATATTTATATTTATTTGCTGGATTTCTTATCATATCGTCCAGTCCGACAACCTGCTACAGAATTACCTACAAAGTCTTTCACTTTACTCATTTTTGAAATTGTTGTGGGGTTTAAATTTGATTAAATGCTGAACTGAGTGAAGTAGAAACAGTTCAAACCCAAACTCCTGAAGGCCTGACAGGGAAAGGATGACGGGGTGTTTACGATCGACAGTCTCCGGTCCCTGAGCCTGGAAGAGCTTCTGTACATTTAATGACTTTATACACCTGAAAACAAAAATCCCCTTCCCTGTGTTTTAACCATTGGTCCAGCAATGCACATCCAATATACACAATCCAGGAAAACGCCTTAAATTAAAATAGAAAAAAAAAAAGCAAAAACAAGTGTCTAGGACATGCGATCTATCACACTTCTGTTACCGCTAAGAACTGATCTGAAATCTGTTTCTTTTACACCGAGATATTTTCACATTAAAAGCGTGTGAAGGCGGGAGAGTTCACAGAATTCATCAAAGAAAAAGGAATCCAGGTGAGAGCAGGTGAAACACTGAGGCTGCAGCGAGGGTCGGAGGGGGAGGAGTCCTCCGGTGACTCGGAGCGATGATGATGATGATGATGATCAAAGGGCTTCCTGGAAAAGCAGTTGTGTTTGTGGGCGTGGTCTGAGGATGTGAAGACCCGCCCCCTCATGATATTTTCATTCTCACAGTTTCTTTATCTCGTTTCCTGTTCAGACGGAAGAAGACATGTTTTGGCGGGAAAGGAAAGGGGGCGTGGATTCTGATTGGTTGTTGGGTGAAAAGCAGAGTGATGCTGGACGAGTCCTTCGAGGAGTTTCTTTGAGTTTGAGCGGGAACTGGCCGTGTAGTGTTAAATGATGAGGTATGATGTCCGTCGAGCTTCAGACTGTGCCCTGATTGGCCGTCATCAGTCATGTGATTATTTCCCAAAAGGCTCTGATGAGCCATGAATGTCTCTTGATGACGAACCGAGCTCGGATGATTGTGGACCACATTTCCCAGCATGCTTTGGGTGTTTTTTTTGTCCTGTCGAGGGCTCTCCCAAACAGACACGTGGACGCAGCGTCACCACTGACCCGTGATCAGTTTTAGTCCTAACGAGCCGTCGACGGCAGTGGTGGTTGTCGGGTGAAGTGGGCGGGGCTTAAGAGTCACAACAGGTAGTGGTTCCCAAAATAAAAGGTCAGGATTCTCTGTGTTCG
>NW_019430318.1:0-2688 GCF_002814215.2 Seriola lalandi dorsalis
TCCATCCTACTGGTTTACACACAGTTTACACACTCAGCTATGAAGCCGCTGGACCAGGCTGCTCTGCATCCTACATGCTTAACACAAACACACACACACATCACAGATACATGTCTGGACTATGCTATTCATTTGGCTGCAGATGGAGAACAGATACAGAGAAGCACGCTGCTCTGCTGTGAACATTTCTTTTCTTTCTCGGTTTCTCTCACTTTCATCTCTCTTTTCTTGTTTTCTCCCACTATCTTTTCTCCTCTGTCTCCCATATCTCCACCAAAAACACAAAATGCAACAGACACGCCAAAACTGCTCTGTCTATTGATGTAGACAATATTTAAAGATGAAAGAGTACACGATGGTAGTGCTAGGGGTTGCCATGGAAACCTGCTCTCCATCACCTCTAACAAATCTGCTCATTCGATGTTCATGTGAGACAGTTGGGCCAGCAACAGCACAGCAGGGAAAGGGAACAAACTGCTTCTCAATCTGCACTTTATGTAACACTTCAACTTGGTCGTATAGGTGGTAATGTATGTAAATGGAGACCTTTTTTATCCTTATCTACAAATCCCATAATTCAACAGCAACTGGACGAAATGCTAGCCTGCAGGCTGCAATTAGAGGCCAAGCCCTGCTTGTGCTCCGTGTAAGCATCAACAGCTCCCTCAGATGCTCAAGTGCTTAGGAATGGAGAGGCGCATGTACCTGCTTTTGAGCATGTTAGTGTATATGACTGTGTGTGTGTGTGTGAGAGTGGAGTGTGTTTCAGCTTCACCCTGAGTACCTGCCTTCCTTATCCAGGCAAGTCACGTACTAATCCAGACACAAACGAAGCTAGAAACTCAGGCAACAGAAAGAGGCTGGCAGAGAGGAAGAGATGGAGGGGAAGACGTATGTAGAGAGAGAAAGAGAGAGAGAAAGATATATCCAGAGAGAGAGAGCGAGAGAGAGGGAGAGTGAGAGAGGAGGGGAGCCCACAGAGAGAAGCTGTGGGGGGCGGTGGACAATGTTTCCTATTTCCTGTTTGGCAGTTTTAGTTGCTCACCTGAGACTGAAAGGCTGAAAAACAAGCTTAAGTTGTCAGTGTAGTGTCGTGCACCACAAATTCCAACTTACAGTCAATTCCCAAAATGCTACACCTCTCCACATCTGACAGGGATTTCACAGGGAGGAAGAGGAGAGGGAGAGGAGAGGAGATAGAGAGATATGGGCATAAGCTGAGGGAGGGGGAGTAGAGGCAAGAACACTGTGTCAAAACCTTGTATATTAGTGAATGAAACGTGGCCCATTAAGACTACATGTTACCAGCAGTCACTTCTAAGCCATTTCCAGGCTGCTGCTCTGCTGCTGTTAAAATCCTGATTTTATAACCATGACATCATATGAAAAAATCACCAAACACATAAATTAAAGACAAAGACTGTGCTGTGATTTCAGCTATATTTTCTTGTGAAATGAACACTCAAGGGAGGACTGGGAAAGTTAGAAGCGACAGAATGTCTTTCTTATTTTGTCTCTCACACAGAGCACAACGGAGGCTGTAACAAACTGCTGCTCTGCCTCTCTTTTCTACGGAAAGCAGCTTGGTTTGTTTAAAAAGTGGCTACGATTGTCATTAGGTGCTTTTTTGAAAAAAACAAAAATAGCTGAAAACTGTTGTGGATCTGCTGTAAACGGGATGTAACGCTAGACCACAGCCGGTTGGGCCTAAAAAAGGGAAAAAAAAACAGGGCTAAGAGAGGCTCCAAGAGGGGAGGAGAATGAAGAGGAAGATAGGAGGATAAAACGAGAGTGATGGAGGGGGAAAGGAAAGCAGGTGATGGGGGGAAGGGAAAGCATGTCACAGTGGGTGAGAGAGTGAGGGATGGAAAAAGTAGCAGTAATGGAGGGAGGATTGAGAGACAGAAAAAGGAAATTGTAACTGGATTTATAAATGTTGTATGGTGGATAGGACAGCTGTCCGGTAAACAGTCCACAGAGATGCATGGATCATGTCAGGGCAACAAGACTGTAACACAAGGGGAAAAAAAAAAGCCAACTACAATTTACCTTAAGAAAAACTGATGCACTGCAGCACAAGATAAATACTATACTGGGTAGTTTGAGGAGGGGTTTTGGAGCCTGGGTGTCCAGCCTTTGGGAATAAGCCTAGATAATCCTACGGCCTGCTGGTGTGTGTGTGTGTGTGTGTGTGTGTGTCTGTGTGTGTGGGGAGAGATAGGGCAGTGACTGGAACGAAGACTGAAGATAAAGGCCTTAGACTGAAGCAGAAGTGGGGTAAGAGGAGGTGCGGGGTGATTGGGGCCCGGGCCTGCAGTCTGAATGATCGAACGTAATAAGTTTAAACGCGCACACATGCACACGCAAACACACACACACACACTACACAATTGGGACTAGTATCTGTTCTTGAATGTTGGGGTTCAAGTTGCTGATACCAGTCGTCAATATTGCAGCTACCTGATGATTTGTCTCATCAAGCAAATAATAAAACATATTAGCTGCCTGTGGTCATCGTATATCGTGCCATCAAAGCGCAGCAGCAATAACAAGGCACAGCAGACACAGCAGTGTGCACGAGCGTGTAATATAATAAGGATTGGCGTTGACACATACAGGGGTTGGTTGGGGCTGGGGGTTAGATGAGGGGAAGTACACCCCAGAAACCCACAATGATCCATTAGCCAA
>NW_019430319.1:0-2169 GCF_002814215.2 Seriola lalandi dorsalis
CTAAAATTTCATTGATGAAAACCAGGCTGAGATATCTTCAGTTTTTATTTGACTAAAATTAATAATAATCAAATGACCACAGCTAAATTAAAATGAGGAGCCAAAATAAACCAACACTGTCTGTACTACACTGTTGAATAACATGTGACCACAACCTCACCTGGTTTTGGCTCATTCCTCTCTACATTCATGTTCATGCACACATGTATGTGAGTTATGTGTAGTGGGAACTGTGCGGTTGGGTTGTGCTGCTCAGGCTTCCTCCACAAACACACACACGTGTCCAAACATGGTGTAAACCTTGATGTGAAGGTCCTGATTCTAATCACATGGTCAGGTCATGGTTTCTATTTCACATGACAACCAATGAAATGTCCTCATGGTAATCTAAAAGAGTGTGTGTGTATGTGTATGTGTGTGTGTGTGTGTGTGTGTGTGTGTGTGTGTGTGTGTGTGAATACCTGTAAATGTACATAGTCGTAGTCCTCCATCCAGCCTTCCTCTGTGGTCTCATATGGCCTGTCCACACCTTCCTCTTCCTCTGCAGCTGTAAACTTTGGCGGAGAGGGGAGGGGCCGTGACTGAATGTTCACCCTCTCGCCTCCCTGATAGCTCCCACTTCCTGATCCTGTCATGTGACCGCTGATCTCCCCTGGGATTGGAGGAAGCGGCAGCTGCTGCTGCAGCCGGTTGGTCCGTTTGAAGAGAAGTGACGCGTTTCCGTGAAGAAAGGAGGCGAGCTGCTTGGCGTCATCAGGGATGCCTCGTGCCGTCATGATTAGTCGATCTAAGTCATCCCCTCCTGGCGGTGGTGCTGTGAGCGCCGTGTGCGACCAGGAAATAGCGTCTAAGCTCTGACTTTGTCGAACCAAACTCTGGAAGACCTCCTCCATCTTCCCCACCTGACGGCCCAGTTTAGTCTGAAGAGAGCGGTCCGTGGCCTGGGTGGCGTTCGCCACAGCCCCCCGGGCAAATTCTAGGAAGTCTCGGACAGTGGCACGCACCCGGTCAGCAGCCTGGTGAATGGCCGCAAGGTTCCCTTCCAGGTGAGCAAGGCTTCTCCAGTTACCTGTGATGAATGACATCATGAGCGAAACACTGGATTCGACAGCTTGCTGCAGGCGGGACAGGCGCTCCATGGCCTGCTCCAGGTCCAAGATGAGGGGTTTCCCTGAACCCGATGCAGGAAGTGAGGAGGAGGATGTGTCGCGGACAGGGACCATGTCTAAGGATGAAGCAGAGTGATTGCTCCGGGTGCTTCCTGTACTCGAGGCAGACAGCCGCTTGAAGGACATGGTGAGCTCCTCGCTGGTGGACTGGGCATCACGCACAACCTGGAAAACACGTAAGACCAGCAGTGTTTATTTCATCAATAGAAACTCGCATGAAGTTTGTGCTGTAGAAAAATTATTCACATGTTCATCAACAAACAGAAACTAAATGATCATGTGGAAAACAGAAGAACTGATAAATGAACATTACTGTTGGTAGCTAACTGGTAGCTATCATCACTGACAAACACACTTCTATTCATGTGCAAAAAAATGCAGGAAAGAACTATAAAAACAAGCAGGCCTCTAGACAATCACGAAAAGGTAAGTCATTGTCATGGCAACGGTAAAAACCATAGAGATGCACCGACTGCAATTTTCTCTCTCTCTGAACGAGGGTGAACAAAAATCATATGACTGCTTTCTGGTTACAACTACGCTCATTAATGATGGATGATCATTATTATTATTGATGACTGTGGCACGGCAGCAGGTAGCTCTCATGCACAGGTGAGGTCAGTGGGGTGTCGCTAGTTTTAGGCCGCTTTGCCTTTGCTTCTTGAAATTAGAGATGTTAAGCATGTGATGGAGTTTTAAGTTGTCTCTGCAGCCAAATGTGGTTTCTTGCTGGGAGCAGGTGGTGGTGATTGTCACTTGACTTCAACTTCAGTCATTGTTGCCTTTTCAAGACAAGAGGTTATAATACATTCTCTGTGTGGCTAGTTCTTCACGACAGACTGGAGGCTACAGTGAGTCGCACCGTCAGCAGACGGGCCGGGGCTAGCTGGTTAGCATGCTAACTTCAGTAGAGGAAAAGACGTGATAGAGACAGGTTAGTTAACATTAGCGTTTGTTTCCACCTCTGGAGACAGATGTTGGTGAGTAAAGGAATGAAGTT
>NW_019430320.1:0-3051 GCF_002814215.2 Seriola lalandi dorsalis
AAAAACAGACAAAACAGGCAATTTTAAGAGGTCACCTTGTGCTCTTAATCTCCATTGAAATGTATAGACTCGAAAATGATGTGTTTAATAAGAAAAATAACTGACAGATTAAATGGCTGCTCCAGTGATTTCATTTTGCTATTACAGTATTGGAGGACTCGCTGGAGACGGATTAAAATAACTAAAATTAAAGCAGCAGATGGAAGATTTTGTGACTTAGTGTCTTTTGTCTGCATCAAGTTCTAAAACAATTTTTTATGCCTTTCTATACTATGACTTTTTATGCCTTACTATACTAAGCTACAGTTTAACTGACTGGCTGTTATTGCCGCACCTGTTAAAGGGAGAGTATACTAGACAATTAAACATACAAAATGACACTTGACATTATTAGAAAATTACAATATGAGTAGTAACGCTAATTAACTTAATAGCTAGCATTCTTTTATTTGCTTACAGTTACATTAAATGACTGTTTAACTCTTTTCTTTCTCTAACATTATGTCAACCTTGGTTACATAAAGCACTGTTTGTGTGAAATTCATGCAGACTTGCATACTGCTGTAACTCTGTGCCTGGGTTTTGTCTGTGTATGATACTAGTGCTGTTGTCAAAATAACACTGTGTTTGGTGTTCCCAATAACATCAAGACTGTGAATAGCAATATGATGCTGAATAGATGAATACAAATCCACGGCATAATAAGTAAGACAGCATCTGAACTGAGACATTATGCAATTTGCAGCAGTTATATTTAAATTATTCTAACATTCATTGTCCCAGTGTTTGGTGTTAAAATATAGACGAGACATATTTTATTCTCATGAACATGATTTCTTGCTGATATAAAGGGACTGTGGGTGGGTGTGTGGGGAGAGGTGGATACATGGAAAAGGGAATGAGAGAAACAAATGAAGATGGAAAGGGTGAGCAGGCACCAGGAAGTGAATACAATAAGAGTGAGAGAGAGCATCTTTGGCCATGGTACACAAACACAGTGTTGATGTAGTGCAGACTGCCAGTGTTTGCAGCAGCAGGGATAGGAACTGGTGATGAATTGTGTGGTAGATTAAAACTTTTGTGATGCAAAGGTTTAAGCTCAATGTCCACTAAAAGCAACATTTTTAACAAATGGCTAGTCAAGTACAACAATTTTCAACAACGTTTTCCATTGATGGATGGAGTTTTATCAGATGTCATGATCCTGCAATAGAGATCAGCAATGCAGTTTGAGAGCCATCTGTTGATGAAAGTGGACAGTGATTTGGGATTGACCCACTGACCTTGGAAACAACTATTTTCAATGACAAGAATGAATGCTGTTGATTCATAGCTGTAAACTGTTTTAAACAGATATCAAACAAGTGTTTAAGATCACATTGGCTCAGTAAGTTGTTTAAAATGTGTTCTATCCACGTTGATGTACACTATATTGCCAAAAGTATTGGCTCACCTGCCTTGACTCGCACATCAACTTAAGTGACATCCCATTCTTAATCCATAGGGTTTAATATGACGTCGGCCCACCCTTTGCAGCTATAACAGCTTCAACTCTTCTGGAAGGCTTTCCACAAGGTTTAGGAGTGTGATTATGGGAATTTTTGACCATTCTTCCAGAAGCGCATTTGTGAGGTCACACACTGATGTTGGACGAGAAGGCCTGGCTCTGATTCATCCCAAAGGTGTTCTATCGGGTTGAGGTCAGGACTCTGTGCAGGCCAGTCAAGTTCATCCACACTAAACTCTCTCATCCATGTCTTTATGGACCTTGCTTTATGCACTGGTGCAGTCATGTTGGAACAGGAAGGGGCCATCCCCAAACTGTTCCCACAAAGTTGGGAGCGTGGAATTGTCCAAAATCTCTTGGTATGCTGAAGCATTCAGAGTTCCTTTCACTGGAACTAAGGGGCCAAGCCCAGCTCCTGAAAAACAACCTCACACCATAATCCCCCCTCCACCAAACTGTACACTTGGCACAATGCAGTCAGACAAGTACCGTTCTCCTGGCAACCACCAAACCCAGACTCGTCCATCAGATCACTGGTGAAGCGCGATTCGTCACTCCAGATAACGCGTCTCCACTGCTCTAGAGTCCAGTGGCAGCGTGCTTTACACCACTGCATCCGACACTTTGCATTGCACTTGGTGATGTTGGCTTAGATGCAGCTGCTCGGCCATGGAAACCCATTCCATGAAGCTCTCAACGCACTGTTCTTGAGCTAATCTGAAGGCCACATGAAGTTTGGAGGTCTGTAGCGATTGACTCTGCAGAAAGTTGGCGACCTCTGCGCACTATGCGCCTCAGCAGCTGCTGACCCCGCTCCGTCATTTTACGTGGCCTACCACTTCGTGGCTGAGTTGCTGTTGTTGCTGTCATTATGTTGAGTTGACTGTGGAATATTTAGGAGTGAGGAAATTTCACGACTGGACTTGTTGCACAGGTGGCATCCTATCACAGTACCACGCTGGAATTCACTGAGCTCCTGAGAGTGACCCATTCTTTCACAAATGTTTGTAGAAACAGTCTGCATGCCTTGGTGCTTGACTTTATACATCTGTGGCCATGAAAGTGATTGGAACACCTGATTTCAATTATTTGGATGGGTGAGTGAATACTTTTGGCAATATAGTGTATCTGTCTTTCTAAGCCTCATACTTACACAATGTTTAGCCCTAGTGTTACTGGCAGTTTAACTACGTTACGAAGCAGCCTTGAGTAAGTGACCACTTTTAGGGTTGTGGCCCTGAGATAATGGAAGCTTAAAATACACTTTAGTACAAAATACAAAAATAAGTCCCTTTTCTCCCTGGGCTCTAGCAATTTCAATATGTGCAGCTGGCTTATAGTTAAGGGGTGTGTGTAACGACCAGTGAACGAACTGACGCAGGACTCAAGTGCATGACAGACTGGTTTAAAAAACGCTCGATACAAGGGACAAAGACGATCCGGCACAGAGGGAGGGGGAGACAAAGACCAGTGTTGTCTCAAATTGGAACACTTCAGGCAGTACACTCACATGTAGTACACAGTGTACACAGTATACTCACTGG
>NW_019430321.1:0-2834 GCF_002814215.2 Seriola lalandi dorsalis
AAGCCGCAGGAAAGCTTAAAAACACACAGCAGGTGGGAGAACACTCAACAACACCAAAGGCAGGAAGGCAGGAGGTGGACACCCCCAGAGGTTTTAACCACAGCCACCTCTCAACCGGTGAACGAGATACTTCAAACAAATACCAACAACTTCAGACATAAACTGTGTCATCTCAGACACCTTTTATCAACACCTGCTGGAGGATCCTAGATCGCCTTGTTTTACTTTGTCATATGGAGCGTAATCAAAGACATACAAGTGGGACAGGTGTTTACCACCAAAATAACATGGATCACTAATCTGAAATGTTTCTTCATTCTATCTGGTCTCATTCCAAAATGATTCTGAAAATATTATTTGCAATAAGATCAATTTCACAAAGTTGCTCTCTAAGAAACTGAATCCCTTTCTGCAGTGGTCAATACATTGATGCTAATCAACAATACAAAACTAATGGAAAAAAAAAACAAACAAAAAAAAAAAACACTGATTACCAAAGGTGGTCTTAGAGGTCCTCGGAGAAACGACAGGTGAACTTGCTACTGCTGGTTGTCACTTATTTCAGATCTTGGCAGTGCCCTTTACTGATTCATTTCCTGTGGTTTGATGAGAAGCTTCACGCTCCTCTCGTGGTGAAGCAGCACTTTCTTATGGTGTCAAAGGAAATTAACTGAATGAGCATTTTAATTTTCATGGGCGGGCCGTAACGGACGACTGTGAAGAACAGCTGCACATCCTCGAGGCCTATGTACCGAAGACTACTTAGACTATTTATTTATGCGATGCTCTGGTGATTTCCATTATATTTCCACAACGATATCACATTATTAAGATGAAATTTAGGCATAAATTGATTAATTAATTAACCCTTGTAAGGGACTCCTGCACCTGCTACGTTGTCTTTTTGCTAAGCCAGCTACAGCATTCAATGGATGGACTCTTATCTGAGACTCTTACCACCTTATTGTGTTATTAAACAGGTTGATAATATGATCTTTAGGTCAACTAATCGGACCACTTTGTTTGTGGGTTTAAAACAAACAAGCTGATGTGACAAATCGCAACCTCGCAAAAGGCCCACATACAGTGTATTACCTATCATAGCCTGTGTAAAAGGGACTTTTATAACATAGGTAGGGGTATTGATTAAGTCTCTGCTTACAAACTGACTTCATGTGGATGGGCAAAGTAACTGAAAATCATGGTATTATTTGAACAACATGTAGAAGTAAAATTATCCAGTAATTCACAAGAAAACAAAATGAAAAAGACTGAAAAACAAACATTGTTTGGTGCGACGAAAAATGCTTTTTGTGTTGTTCTATTCTGTTAATTATCTAACACAGTCTTATCCCTCCAAGATAAATATGAATGGCGACAAGATAATGAAATGGATAAGGAGAAAAAAAAAAACAGATTTCTGTTACACAAAAGTTGATATTTTTCAGGAGTTTTTGGGGGATTTTTATTATGTCTTCAAATAAAACTGTCCATGAACCAAAAGTCAGGCTTTGGACTTTAACTGCTCACAGCTCGAACTGTACACTGAATCTGTACACTATATGTACTACACACAGAATGCTGTAAGACCTTGCTGTTCCTGAAATAAACTCAGTAATACTGCAGATATTCAGTCTCTAGACAGTAGCTCCCCCCACCCCTGCATTAAACATCATTGTTTTAGGCCTTCACTGTTTTGTGTTATTTTTTAACTGGTCATTATTACCAGGAACTACAGTGGATGCTAATTCAGTGGGCTTCTATGGCATGGATGTCTCCAGGTTACACAAGCCTAAACAATGACCTGCCGTCTCAGCTCTGACTGTGTTTGACAGCCATAAAAATGCCCAGTTTCATCTCATGCCATGAAAGTAGACCGCTGTCATTTCCATTTGACAGACTGTCACTTATAGAGTGATACTGAAACGCAACTTGTTAATTGGCATCCTGACGTACGGCGTTTACACACGTCATGAGATGGTACAGTAGGAATAGTTTTCTCATTAACTGAGGGCACCACAGTTGTCGAGCCCTATTAGGAGGATATTGTGCCAATACATGTATGATAATGATGCTTACCTCACTCATCCAGGTTACCCATGAACTTTTACTTGAAGGACATATATACAGACTGCTTATAAACAAGATCTGTAAAAACATGTCTGTGGTGAGTTCTGGTGAGAGGAGAAACTAGATAAGGTCTCCCAAATTCGTGTCTGGGTCTGTGTGAGGACACTCAGTCTCATCCCCAAGGAACTTCTCCCTTGACTGCAGGAAGAATTGAGAGTGATATGAGAAAATGGGAATGTGATTTAAACTGGATAACATGAGTCTTGCATTAAGGCTCTCTCGGGAGATGCCTGTATGACCCCCGCTGGCCCGGGTTTGCCCTTGAGCTTTAGTTTATTCATGTGCACTCATAAAAAAAGATGAAAGGAGAAATGAGGGAAAACAAATCACAGGTGGAGCAGGTGAGATAAACAACCACAGGGAGCCTATAAACACATCGTGTCATAAATGGAGCAAAACTGAGGTGACAAAAGCGCTCCTGAATTAGATGACAGAACTTGAGTGACAAGGAAACGTATTATATCCAGAAAAAAACCCCAGCTCCTGTGACAAGAGAGTTAAATGAAATGAAAAATACATATGGAGTGAAAACTCAACACTCTCTCCTGCTCTGTGTCCATCTGAACACCAGAATGCACAGAGAAAAAAATGTATATTACAGCCTCTTGGGAGACACCGATATCCAATCAGACTCCAGCACACACACATTTACAGTTACACCTCCCTGAGAGATTACAGTCATGTAAACCACTTTCCCCCCCCCC
>NW_019430322.1:0-2544 GCF_002814215.2 Seriola lalandi dorsalis
AAAAAAAAATATGTATGGTTTTATATATTTTGATGATGATTTTTGTATAAGTTTTTATCTTCATGATAGTGGCAGAAAAGGTCACAAAAATGATTTGATGTTGTTTTCTGAGGACAGAGGCACCTATCAGGTGAGATATGTGACTCTGGACCAAAGAGTTTGAGCTGTACTCATGTGTAAAATATTATACTTTTGTTTCCTATATTCTTATCAGTACATAATCTGATTACATGAAATCATGAATGCAGGTGATATTAAACTGTTTTACTCGAGGCCAACATTAGAATCAATGTCTGTACATTGTGAAAAACAAGCACCCATATTTACATGAGACAGTACTTGTGAGTTGTATAAGTGCAGAGCTCTTTGCTGCATTATATACAAGGCAGAAGGATTAGTGTGTGGGCATGTCTGTCCCATGCACACTCAATCACATCCTCAGCGTATAGATAAATCCTTTTACATGTGACCTTGCTGTGACTCAGCTTGCAGATAGTAAAATACTGGCGCTCCACACTGCCTGTATGGACACCTGTGATAATGACATATTTTACAACAGCCCAGGGAGTCAAATCATCAACAGATGAGACGCAGCACGCTCCGCTCCATGTTAAACAGTCACTTAACGCACTGACACTGAAAGTAGCTTCCACCTTGTCTCCATGGCAACCCTGCCAGGGTGCCTGGTGCCGGATGGTGGAGCCGGCGAAAGGCCGGTCAGGTGTGAAATTACCTCAGTGCCCGGCGCCACATGGAGCGTGAAGAGAGTTTAACAAAAGCAACGTGGTTAAAGGAGAGCCCCCCACCTCCACCACTACCCTCCATCACACACACACACACACACAGACACACACCACACACACACACACACATCTTCTTTTTTTTTTGCTGTCATACTAATGCAATTCGCTTCAAGCAGAATTCCTTCTCAGTGCAAAAACACAAAAGACAAGTTAAATTGGGAGATAGATGTAGGCATGCTAATGCTGAATGGTGGACTATAAAATAGAGTGAGATTTGCCTTGACATCTATATACCACTGTTCCACTGCTCTGATTTTCTCTCCTCTGTGTCATATCAGCTCGGATTGAAACAGAGCCTGTTCTTGTTGATTTCTTTCACATGTAATACATCCAACATGGATTCTTAGATTGTGTCAGCAGACGCTCATTTGTACAAATGTGAATATAAAGGTTTAAAACTCGAAACTATTTCAACTAGCATAGAGCTCCAATGTCAACCCTGTCCACCATGTTACCCACTTGTCATCACGTCTCCTCCTGTCATGCTCAACATAAGTGACAAGCTACATTTTGTTCAGTTTAAAGCTGTGAGACGGCTGCTCTCACTCACAGACATTATAAAAGGGTAAGTCTGTGACAAATGAATTAAAACCACCAGGAGAGTCAGGCTGCTGTCATTCATGGAGGGCGTGCACACGCACCACTAGTCCAATTATCTAAATGAACTGAATTAACCATAGAGTATAAATAAAGATGGACATAGCCTCTGTGATGTCACCCACAGGTTTCTGAAGAGCGGTTTTGAGGCTCAGAGTGAGCTGCTCCACTGGCACCATCTTGGCAGTGCCTGACTCCACCCTTAACCAGAAATGGACAAAGAGGTTGGGTGTGTGTGGAACCGAGCCTTGTGAATGTTGTTTTGTGTCAAGCATACGCTCACCTACCTGTCACTCAAAGAGACAACCCCCTCAGTTATGTATAACTTTAAGCCTTAATAAAATGTAAACAGGTGAGTTATATAAACAGCTGTCATGAAGGAGGAAATTGACTCTAGACACCAAAACAGTTTTTGTACCAGGCTGTAAACATGTTTATTTCTGTTGTAAAGTTGGACATTTTAACATGGGAGTCTATGGGGACTGACTCACTGTTGGAGCCAGACTCTAGTGGCCATTAGAGGAACTGCAGCTTTGGGTTGAGAGGAGAAACAGGGGGTGGGAGGTGGGAAAGAGAGAAGGGGAGAGAGAGTAACAGCTGTACATACTGTTGATATGTTCATATAATGAATATAGTAATGGTAATGGTAATACCCATAGCTAAAAAAAAAAACAACAACAATAGTAGTAATAATAATAATAATAATAATAATAATAATGAGTCTTGTAGTGGCAGATATGGACCCTGCAGCTCCAGATGCAGGTTCTACATAAAGATGTATAATAATGATAATGACAATAATAATAATAATAATATTTCAGTTCAGACTCTACAGAGACACCAAGTTAGTAACATATATTAATTGGATATGAATGTGTACAAATGGGAGAGACAGCTTGATGCATCATGGGAAGTCACTCGGCAGTCTAAGCCTATAGCAGCATACCTAAGGGATGGTTCAATCAAAGCCTAAGTCCAATACATTACATACATACAGCACATACTGAGTAGTGCCCAGCTAGTGCTTGGAGCTACAAATCTCAAAGCTTTCATGAGATGGACACAGGTTTGAAGCTCACAACTGTATTTATCAGAGAATGTTACAGGGCCACAACTTTGAGCTTTATGCATGACATCAGAATTC
>NW_019430323.1:0-2479 GCF_002814215.2 Seriola lalandi dorsalis
AATGGTTCCTATAGGGCAAAAAGACGTAAAACAGAACTCATTCAATCATTCCACCAATTTATCCCTTTAGGGTCGCGGGGGCTGGAGCCAATCCCAGCTGACATTGGTCAAGAGTGGGGTACACCTTGGTCAGGTCGCCAGTCTATCACAGGGCTGACACAGAGAGATAACCACTCACGCTCACATTTACACCTATGAGCCATTTAGAGTCGTGCCTGTTTTAGGATTGTGGGTGGAAGCTGTTAAACTGCACCCGGAGAAAACCTGGGTACAGAAAGATCCCACCCGGCCAGCAGCTTTGGAGCCAGATCTTGCTGTGAGGTGACAGTGCTAACCTCTGTACCACCACGACCAAAAACAAACAGAAGAGTGCAGTGGAAGAGATAGTTTAACTCTTCAGTAACAGCTAAAGTTATGTTGAATACACAGTTTCATGGTACCATGAAACCATGAATCATCATTTCATCTGAATCTAGAATTAAACATAAAATACATATTTGGTACCAAAAGAACAACTCATGCTTATAAGGGAATGTGAAAAGATGGCCCCATGTTGCTATTCTACTAATTCAACAGTAATAGTTTTGTCTCAAGACTGCTAAAGGCATTTAGTGAAATTGCCACAATAGGACACTGCTGGTTGATGTATATGTGAAATGTATGATGTTGTTTCTATAATGAATCACTGTGAGGCATGTATTAGATAAATAGAGACTGTATTATAACAGGTAACAAGTCTGTAGATGTTAACTCTATGAGTACATTGATTTTACAGTTTACTATTAGTGTTGAGGAGCATCTAACTATCAAGCGACAGCTCGAGTTGGTCTTCCTCATGAACAACCTAGAAAAAGTGGAGCAGTGAAACAGGGGTCACTGGTTGGTTTGATGACTATGAAAATGAATCATATCCGATTGAGTCTCCAGATCTCAATCCAGTTGAACACTGATGGGAAATTTTGGAGTGAGATGTTATCCAGGGCTTTCTACTGCAATCATCGAAACACCGCCATAGAAGAATCGCTACTGTGGAGTTGGTGTTGCTGTTTACTTACACATTTATTGTTAGTTTTTCCTTCAAAATTTCACCCATCTGTATTTCACATACAACCAGTCTTGATTACAACAGCTAATGGTGGGCCAAATCTTTAGAAGTGTGATTAATAGAAGGGAAGGATTAAAAAGGAAAGTTGGCAAACTACCAACTGAAATTTTATTGGCTGTTTTACATTTCTATAATAATAGGACTCCAATATTGCCCACTGCAGAACAGTTTTTGTATGAATCAACAATACGATATACACACACACTGAAGAAGGAATCAATTCAGAAACACAAACAAATGACAGGTTTGTGAATATAGAAACATCGACACAGTTTTCCCACTTATACTACTTTCCTGTTTTGTGTTTCAACAGTACTCAAACAAACAAATAAAAAATATTTTCACATCACTGTGAAATATCACTTTTATCAAACTAACAGTATCATTACAAGAAATCATGGCTGCTTTTAAAAACCCACGCAAGCAAAATGTGTATAATTCAAGTTTTTTCCGCTTTTTACCTCCATGTGCTAATATGTTTACTGTAATTATACGTCTAGTTAGGAAACAGTAGCTTGAATACATGACCAGACCAGATTACACACATCTGAGAGCTTTCTGAGAGCCTGATTAGATATCTCAAGAGACAAGTTTGGTGGGTGCTCCATTTTAAAGATGCTCTCAGCCAGTCTAAAATGGATCAGTCTCCATGTGAAGCATTCAACATATTGCAAACACAAAAAACTGCTGCAGTATCACGTTCTCATTGGCTCCAATTAGCCCACTTCTACTTACATGCATCCTGGAAAAGTAAAATCTATCTATCAAAAATGAAACATCGTTAAAAATGGGTTCCTATTGTAACTAAAGTTACCAATAAACCTACATACTAATTTTATTCAAGTGTTAATAACGATTACATTAAAGTATAGAAGATACTTCATCTTGGAGATTCTTCTGAACTATTTGTTGCAAGTTTACCAAATCAATCTTTTACCCATTACTTGTGCTATTACTTTGCTCCATACTTTAAAACCCGCACAGTGATGTATTGTCAAACTAATCCGATCCAAAAGCTTTTAAAATAATAAGAACACAAACTGTCACCAAACTACTGACTTTAAAGTGAAGATCAAATCTATATCAAATTGCTGACCGATGTCATATTACTTTGTCTACAACTGGAAATGTGATGTAGGAAGAGAATTAAAAAATCCACTTCGACCTCATCATCATTAGACTGTAAAGAAATTTCTCTGGTAGCAGCAACAACGATATGGACAAAATACTGACAATATTTTGACCATATGAAACATTATGACTAAATTTACAACAGATCTGTGGCCTGATACTTTGAATGATGCCACTGTGGTTTGACACCAACTTAGACGCATCTACACTGACAGCATAGTGAAAGCAGCAGGTTAGCAGGGC
>NW_019430324.1:0-1918 GCF_002814215.2 Seriola lalandi dorsalis
ATTGTGTTGGTTTTGTTCTTTGAACAAGGTGATGTTCATGCACGGCTCATTTTGTGTACCAGTAAAAAACATATCTATGTCTTGAATTTGAAAAAAATCATATTTTATTTTTCACTAAAGAGGGGTTCGGTGAATGCGCATATGAAACTGGTGGGGTTCGGTACCTCCAACAAGGTTAAGAACCACTGCCCTAAATTCATTCAAGTCCTGTGGGTACTTCACTGACCAATGTTGATTGATGTGCCATGCACAGAAGAGGTGCTGCCATAACCCTCAACAGTAGGGTGAGTTGTAGTTGTTTTTTTGTTTTTTACTGTGACATTACATTACATCTGGTCTCACATAGCCAGAGCTCTCGCCACAGCCCCATGCCAGTGCTGGAGAATGGTACAGAATGGTAAATGCTATAGGGGAAGAAAAGCTCTGCTTGTCCCTAATTTCTTTAAACCAACTGTTCTGGGCGCACTGAGCCCAGGATACAATGACAGTGTCTCTGCAAAATAGTGTCGGAGGAGGAACTTGTTTTGTCATTCAAAAGGGTTATTCCCTGCAAAGAAAACACCTCAAAAAACAGCAAAGACGTGTCGACTGTGGGATTGCCTATGAGCCAGATCTTCATCTAAACGTTTTGAAAATGATTTTGAGAATGTAACAGGCACAGGAAGAGGAAAGGGAGGAGAATGCCACCTGAAATAAGTACCCAATAGCATGCGGATACCTACAGCCTGCATCCAGTGAGTAGGACTACATTAGATCTCACCTCTCCCAGTCCTGTCAATAGTAAGCCCAGTAGTAGTTGTATCATTTTTAATGGTTAATTAAAAATAGAAAAAAAGAACCATCTGCAAAAACCAAAGACCAATGACCTCTTGCATCATTTAGACCGGAGGATATATTGACCTACTGTGATGCCATTAGCCAGCTGCACATTTTATGTTATAATATCAAACCTAGGAAAGAAAAGCAATGAGAAACTTTGCTCCCCTTCTGTCTGAATGTAGACTCAGAGCTCTGAGTCTGATCAGCCACCTTTATGGTTTAAACAGACGCATATTTTCCTATTCACTATGATGAATGATAATCAGTTCAACAGGCACCAGTGGCAAACAAGCTCTCCATCTCTGTCTGCTTCTCTCAGACACACAAACACATGAACATACACCATCATGTCCTGCAAAATGTTCACATGCTGTCACTGTGCACCATCATTCAGTCTCTTAAAAACATTATGTTGCAGGAGGCTTTTTCCCTCTAAGATTCTTTAAATTCTTCTTTAGCAGAAAGGCCCATTTATAGCAAATGGCCCAAGCTGATTCCCATGGCACTGACTTCTGGAAATGGTCTGCTTCACGTTGTTTCACCACAAAAGTCCCGTCCTGAATGAGAGCATGGGCTATCTTCTTATCTAAATAAGCACAGGAAATTTTGCCAAATATAAATGGCATCTTTGATATCTAAGCTCCCATGGGCCTTTGCCGGCAACAATAAAAGACTTCTCCATGGTTCTCTTAATGGGAAAATCTTTCCTCATTCCTCAGCGCCCCATCTACACACACCACCACACTACAGCTGAAACTGCAGTTTCAATGCAAACACTCTCTCCTCCTGGTGAGGAGGAGACACAACAAATCAGATGGAGCTAAAACAAAACAGTGCTGCATATTTCAGGTTTCTTAGAGGTTTAAGCACATAATGCTGTTTTTCAGAGATGTTCAGAGATTACTATTAATACTGCTCCTTCTTCTGATAAAAGCATCTGCTGCTCAGAAATAGTAAAACTGAAAAACAGGGAAGTTAGAAAGTGGTCTCCTTCACCACTCAACAATAACAGCCACTAATGTTGGTGTAACAATAAGCATATCCAATTAGAACCTTTGTATCTAGCATTTGTATCTGCCACTTTTTCTGACATTTGATT
>NW_019430325.1:0-3689 GCF_002814215.2 Seriola lalandi dorsalis
TTCACAGTATTAATATAGAAGCTAGACCTGATCTATAATCACACTACACATGGACACAGACCTTTATATTATACTGTGTTGGACCTTGTAAGATGTATCCAAGGTGTCCAAGATGAACTATAAACACAACATGGTGAAACTTAACCCTCACCAGCCCCATGGTCAGGGTTTTCTTGTATGGTGTCAGGGGACATAAACCTAAATGACTAATTTGTCTTTTACATTGTTTTGTAAAGCAGCTGTATACACTGTGACATGAAGCCGGCTTTAAAGTTTGAATTAAGATACGCCTAATGGCTACATGTTTAATTAGGGATCAGCATTTGTGAGAGCAGCAGCTGAAACTGCAGTTGAATTGCTTACTGTTGGAATATATAATTCAGGCCTATACATCCTTAACAATATGCAGCAACATCTGGATACACAGGGGGAACGTGCTTTGTTCAGCTGACTTCAGCACAGTGAATCATTATTTTTTGCCCAACTGTTCACCCAAACTAAACCTCAGACCATTCATGTCATTAAGTAGCACTTCTCTCTAAACTTTCCTCCCTTAATGTCTGAACTAAGCATCAAATTTTGTTTAATGGAATTTGGAGTGAAAATAAGAGGAGGAGGAAGAGGAGTGAAGAAAGGACAGAAGGGAAAAAGAAAACTTAAAACACGAAGCCCCCACCCGAGGATTTTTTGGGTTTTCTCTCATTGGTATTGACAAAGCCCTATTTCTGTGAGCATGGTGGGGGGCAGCATTAGAGTGAGAGGATTGTTGAGATTGATGCCCAGTGAATATGCATGACAGGAGAGGTCTTGTCTCAATGAGTTAGTCACAGATGTATGAAGAGTGGGCCAGGCAGAGAAAATAGCCCCTTGGATGCCAGCACCATTTATTTGAACTGAACTCTGTAATGATGTATTTTCCTTTTTCTGGTAGGCAATTCATTTTAGGTCAGAGAGACTGGCAGGCAGAAAGGAGACTCACTGGTGTAAATGTCTTTTCAGATTCTCTCCTGCCTCTTCCTGTAACTGTATCTCCAGTTTGTGCTCTATTTAATTAGTTTATCACAGGCATGAACACACATTGTCAGCAAACCCACTGAATGGATTAAATAAACTGTCACATTGCTCCAATTTAAAGACAGAAAAACAAAAAAGCCTTTTCTCACATCTGAACATCTGATCTTACACATGTATATACTTGATCTGAACAAAAGCTTTTCCCTGTAAATCAAACAAGATTTTGACTTGAGCAGCTACAGAGCAGAATCCTGCAGGTGAAGCAACATGAACACAGATTTTAAAACAAATCCACGGTGCTTTAAAAATGTCTGTGGGCACTTTCTCTTTAACTGTTTAGTGCGAAATCTGAAGCAGTTTGACTTAAATGTTTGTTGATATGAAAGCAGCACAAGTGAATAAGGTGGTCTGGGATTGGTTGATGTGCTTCTTGTGCAGTTCTTGAGAAAACTGTATTCCTATTGGAGGAACATGCATGTGTCCACTTCTTCATTAACAAGACTAAGGGCCTGATTTACTAAAGCTTTGCGTGTGTAGAAACGTGCTAAATGTGCTTACCTGGGGCTGCATGTGGTTCAAAGGTGTCATAGCCCTCTATCCCAGTAATCTGCTCATCGCAGAACGTCAGCTGCACCTGCTGTTCAATGGGAGACAGAGTTCCTCCTCCGCCGGTCCCCCAGCAGATTTGTTATTCTGTGCGATTTTTCCCTTTGTTCTTCTACGAATGTCTTGCCACCTTTTCTTCATTTCATCCGGTGTTCTTTTGGTTTTCCCCACAGCATTAACCTTGTCACAGATTGCCTCCCATATTTCGTTCCTCCTAGTAACGGTTAAATTCCTTTGCTGTAACTCAGAAATGTGCTTGTTTGCCTCTTGTAACCCCCTAAAAAGGCACAATCTATCCATGTGCGCATGCAATTTAGCGCTCTTTATTTGGGATCTTAGTAAATCAGGCCCTAAGAGTCTACAGCAGGGGTTGGCAACTGGCGGCTCGCGGGCCAAATCTGGCCTGCCAGCAACAATACCTGGCCTCTCAGATTATTTTTATAATCTGATTTTGTTAAATTTATTTTACAGTATCAGACAAACAGTCCCACTTTTAGCGATAGTATCCAAATAGAGAATCTACCCCCCGCCTGAGGAATGATTGTCATACTTTTATTCATGTCGAGACTGAATGACACCAGGCCGAGGGCTGCACTTTACTCAGTTGAACAGCACCTGGTTTTAAAATAGATCCCTGTCATGGCAGCAACAGTTACACACAGAATCACTTTTTAGTGATTTTGCCTACAAAATAAAAGTTTTTTTTCCAGCAACGCTTTATTTCAAGCTTTTTTGAGCTTTTACATTAAAAGGTTCCGGCAGGAAGTCCTAAAGGTGCTGTTGATTGCTTTACAGACCTCTGAAATAGCGGATATATGATGTGTGACATGAAGAAAATAAAACAGATGGTCAAATGTTGCCAGTAATGTGTTACTGTGGGCCACGGACCCACATGTGAACAGTAACACACCACATTCCAGTTGCATTTTTATCATTTGATTTCTTAAACAGAGTTTTATTAGAGGCAGGTCTTCATGTCTGACTCCCTCTGTTTGACATGTAGAGTTGGTCATAGTGGTTAGTTACCGATGACTTCTCTCTCTCCCTACCTCCGGGAAAACATAGTGGCTTGATAGACTGCGCCCACTGTTTGTGTCCAGCCAAAAATAACCATTCAAACTGAAAATCGTGACTCATGTCGCAATTACAATATCTGCCAAAATAACCTCAATATGATTTTTTGTGCGTCTTTCAGCCCTAGTCTTAACGTGATCTTTTATGTGGACAGGAAGTGTGTCTGTTCTGTCAGAGGGATTAAAAATATGGCTCTGAAATGTGTCCATTGCAGACATGGTGTGAAGTGACGCTGTCTTTAATCGTACACAGTGTTATGTATGTAGTGTGACGGCCTCCTGCCTCTAGGGCCTGCTGTTGTGTTCTGTTTCCCTCTTTTGTGTTGGGTTGTCTTGTCTTTCCCTGCAGGTCGTAGGTGGGGCTTGCCACACCTGGGTGGACCTGGCCAGTCCACAGGTGTATAAGAGCTGGCACTACTCCTCACACTGCGGTCTGCCCTGCTCTGTTATGCACCACTGCGCCCGCGATCCCTCGGCGCATTGTGTTTTGGGTTTAGTTACTTTATTTGTTAGTTTAGTTAGTATGTGATTATGTTGCCAATTTCCTAATTTTATAGTGTTTGTAATAAAATCATTTTGTTTTTACTTTAAAAACCGTACGTCTCCTCGTTTTTGTCATGGCTTTGAGCCAGGTCATGACGGCAGGGACGGGTGATCAGTGTATTAATAACTGCCTCTGACCTCGTTTTGTAACCGACTGGTTTTGCAGTATGAATTTATGGATTGGTCACCTCGATTGATGTGCTACAGCAGGCTGTCTGTGGTCAGTGGGTGTAATTCTTTACACTTTGAGATGGACGTCAGCCACATAGTGTATTGAAATCGAACCCTCACCTTTGTTATGTGACCTCTCATTGATGTCCGCACTATTGAGTTTCCACAGGGTGTTATATTGCAGAGTCTGAACTGTGCTGTGGGCTTTGTTAGTTATCCGCAGTCTTTCCTGGGAGCATGAATCTAAGTCGTCCTCTATAACTGATCTGTTATTAAATAATA
>NW_019430326.1:0-2064 GCF_002814215.2 Seriola lalandi dorsalis
TGTGATTACTATTTAATAACAATTTTTTGACTATTTTATAGATCAACAATTAATTGAAAAGAAATAATCGTTAGAATAATTGACAAAGAAAATAGTTGCAGCCCTCATCCAACACTCCTGAAATATATTTATGGTGATATCAAACAGGAAAAAAGCAGCAAATCCTCTTATTTGAGAAGCTGGAACCTGCAAATGTGTGATGTTTTTACTCTGATATGCCTTAAGCCACTAACCAAATAGGGCTGCAACTAACAGTTACTTTCATTATCTTTTAACTCAGTTCAGTTTCATTTGTATAGACCCAAATCATAACATACATTATCTCAAGGCACTTTCCACGGTAAGGACCTTACAGTATTATAGAGAAAAACCCAACAGTTCCCATAATGAGCAAGCACTTGGTGACAGTGGAGAGGAAAAAAACTCCCTTTTAACAGGAAGAAACCTCTTCTGAACATTAATCATTTGTTATAAAACTATTAAAATATAGTAAAATGGCCAGAACTTCGCAGATCCCAGGATAATTTCATCAAATTTCTTGTTTTGTCTGCTGAATTGTCCAAACCCCAAATGTTTTAAAGACCAGTGTAAAACAGGAAAAAGCTGGAAAATCAAAGAAGCAGGAAGCAGCAAATGTTTGATATTTTTACTTGATATATGACTTAAGCAATCAATCAATTAAGGCTGCGTCTTATTTTCATGATCTTATTTTCATGATCTTGTTTTTATGATCCTCTCTTTTCCTCTTTGCTGTGCATGTGATTGAGCTGAAGCTGCTTTTCGGAGCCTAACCCTCCTCTACACTGCAGCCTGCAGAGCATCATGGAGATCACACATGATGAGATATGGGTTTGTCACGTGAGAAATAGCCACAGGACATTATGGAGTTTCTTTAACACACTAGACGTTGCATGTTCATCTGGTGTGTAAGTTAGCCACAACATAGACTGCATGTTCCTCTTGCTTGAGAATATATTTAATCTCTTAGTCTTTGTAACATTTTTCTGCCACAAAGATGGAGAGGAGGTGAAAGGTTAGTCGAACACAAAGTGATTTAGATTCCCTGACATTCCTTTGGGGACTGGGATATTTTTGTTTTTCCTGCAGTTTCTCACATCTCAGATTTGGGAATTTGTCTTTTCCCTGCATTTTTGTGAGCACACAGCAAACTGCATTGGACGAACACAGCAGGCAGTTAATTCATTGAAAGCCGTAAGGTCAAGGGATATAAGTCTTCAGACATTAAAGCACTGAATTCAATTTATGAGCCTGGCGAGACTGAGTAGTGAACTCGGCCATTGCCGTCATTAGCAATTTATCTTCTCCTCTTCCTCCTCTGCTTTCTTTACTATCTTTCATTTGAATCAGCTTACTCTGTCGGCCGCAGCAATCAGAGGTAATTTGACATAAACTAAGTAATTAAGATCGGATTATTCTCTTCAGCATCTCTGATGTGTTCATTTTTAGCATATTTATTTTTTCTATGTTTCAAGTTTAGTCATTGTCTCAGAGAAAAAATTATGCAATCACTTAGAAGGTGTGAAGGGAACTTAAGTTTGCTGTCCTGACTTCTGGTGGTTGCATTATAACACTGTCAGAAACCTTTAGTTACCATCATCATGACCATTCACATACAGCGGCCATGTGTCTGTTGGTGTCAATAGGAAGCAGATTGTTTACTCTGCACTTGATTGCTTAATTGCAGGAAATTATTTCTTTCTTGTGCAGCATGCTCCAAATTTTACAGAAATGTTTTGTGCAACTTATGGTTTTCAGAAGAGACAAATACATGTCCCTGCAGACGATCACACAATCAGGAATTATGGCAATCAATATTTTTGCTTCATGTCTCTCCCTCCAAGTCCCCACTTCAACAAATTTGAACATCTCCAATCAACCTGTGCATGGCCCTTTATGTGTTGCCCAGAGAAACATGTTTCAGCCTTAAGTTGCATGAAATTGAAGCTGTTTGACTTTTGAGTTTTGTTGACTGGAGTAACCAGCAGCAAATAGGAATTGAGATACAAAATGGTTTAGGACATTTTAAAATCATCATCTATCATA
>NW_019430327.1:0-2022 GCF_002814215.2 Seriola lalandi dorsalis
GTGTGTGTGTGTGTGTGTGTGGTGTGTTGTGTGTTGCATGCAGAGTTAGATATAGGTCAGACTAGGATGTATGCATGGCTTTGTCTGTGTATGTGTGTGATGTGTTGAAAAGGCGCTCTAATCTTTATCCATGTTACAAGTGAAAACAATGAAAGCACACACACACACGCACACACAAACTCTCGCTCTCACTCACTCACTCACACACACACACACACACACACACACACACACCCACCCTCCTGCTGCTCTCAGCATCTCCCCACTATGACAGCAGCACAATTCCCAGAAACTGCCCTCCATCCAGGACACACACACACATACATATACATACAAACACACACACACACACAGACACACACACACACACACACACACACACACACTATAGATTCCTATCAGCTGTGTGTATAAGTGAGCACAGCACGTTTTACACGTGTGTGGATTGTGTATGAACTAGGTGCAGAAGGACAATGGTGGGACAAAGTGAGTGTGGCACAGCTCTGTGTGCATGTGTACATTGTTGGTGACCACACACACACACACATAAAGAGGGGATGCATGTTTGCTTTTCTGTGAACCTGTGTGTCTTTTGTTTGTTTGTTTTCCTCTGCAGACAGAATGCATCGTCAGCTGTTTTCTGATTGTTTGTGCTGATGAGCCCTGTACGGTGGCCCAGAGAGCTCAACACACTTCAACTTAAGAAAACAAATGTTATATGTATTTGCAGCACATGTTGTCAAACTGATGAAGATATTTTCTTAATTTACTCATGTATTGTTTGTATGCATATGTTTTCTTAAGTTACAGGGTATTGACCTCTCTCAGGCACCGTAGCTCTCCCTCTGATCACTTATTATGATCCTGTCTACTAGAAATCACGTTAATACAACTAATTTGCAACAGCAAATATGATTTGAAGGGAATCCAATTGTGACTGGATTACATTTTCTGTTAACATGATGAGGATATGATGTTAATTCATGTACATGGCAAGTCACAAAAATGTTGACACTGGATGTTTCTATAAAATGTTCACAGATAGCATATTTGTTTTCTGCTAGAATTTCCAGTCTTGCACAATCTCCACTTGTTGTGACTCCAGCTCTGTTGAACTGTTTTATGGTTCTGTTTAGACTCTCACAGCTCTTGGTTAAGGTTAGAGAAAGATCTGGTCTGGTTTAACTCAGTAAAAGTTCACAGTGACTGCGAACCCAAGAGGTTTATTTGGATATCACCAACACCACTTTCCCCAACCTTAACCAAAGTGCTTTTGTTGCCTAAACCACAGACGGGCCTGTGGATGCGAACCCCAGTCTTTGGTGTGACCATCTACCCCAACCACCCCAGATAGCTGCCAACTCCGAGCCGGATCTGCCTTCAAACCTGCAGGTCCGCATTACAGTCACATCCATTTTAGTCTGTGTTACAGACATGGCCCGGGTCCATTCCTGTGCCCAGACTTCAGTGGACGAGCACAAATATGTCTGCAGAATCAAAGATGTGGTCTGGAACTGGGCAGAACAAGTGCGCAGATTTTGCTACATGAACAGAAGCAAGGAAACTGTTCAGGAAGGTAAATCATACAATGAGGTCAAACTGTGTTAGAAGTAAATTAATTTCTTTTTGATTACGGTGAGTACTTATTAACTTAATCTCAAAAGGTTTGGACTTTGTTATTTGGTAGCTTGTTAGCCGGTAACTGAATCTGTAATCGGTAATGCTAAGATGCTAACTCTTATTAAAACAACTATGGGCAGGTTACTAAAAGGCTAATAAAGGTTGTCATAAATCTGTAGTTCAATTTTTTTTAACTGCATCTGTCAATTCTTACTGTAAATGTTAACTCCGGCTGTTTAGCAATGTTAGTGAGCGGAGTAGCCTTAATGTGCTAACATTATGCTAGCTAGCTAGTATAGCTGTTAATAAGCAGCACTTCATTGATTAATAAAAAAAAATTAAAAAAAAAACATTGCCTGTTTAGATAATCCAGCCAGCGATTATGTTGCCATCACTAACGGG
>NW_019430328.1:0-2164 GCF_002814215.2 Seriola lalandi dorsalis
ACACACACACACACACACACACGCACACACACACACACACACACACACACACACACACACACGCACGCACACACGCACAAACAAACCACAGATTACCGGTTTCTCTAACGGAATTTGGTTCGCAAACAAAATCGTCCAGGAGATTGAGCCTGAGGCTCAGAGGACGCGCGTGGGAGGAGGGGGAGAGGGCGGGGCCGCGCGCGGACAGGTGCTTAAATACGGGACAGGTGAGAGTGGAGGTACAGCTGCGGTCCGTACACATTCTCACCTGAGCAGACCCGAACAGGTAAGAATCCTCTTCACCTTCACCACAGGGAATAAGGAGTCAGTTGAGAGTGAGTCAGTGTGAGGGAGAAGAAGCTGTTTAAAAAAGGAAAGAAATGATCTTTAAAAAGACAGTTAAAGTTGTTTTTAAAGGTGAGTCAGTCCTGCAGGTGTCTGCTCTGCTTCAGATTTGAAATGTTTTGTTACTTCCATGATTTGTGTTTCCTGGTCGCTGCTGTGGTTCTGTAGCTTGTTGCTCAGGTGTAACTGCAGGTGCCGCCTCTCTCTCCTCTCTGTCTGTGGAGAGACTTTCCACCAAACAACCACATCAGTTTCCTCCAGGCAGAAACTACGGAGGAGGATTAGAGCCACATGTTTGTTTCTGTGAATTCTGACTTTAATCTCAGAATTCACACGTGGCAGAAACTTTTTTACTTTTTTTTTTTAAAGTCAGAAATCTGAAAAAGCAAAAACAAATTTTGATTCCCAGGTGACCCTAACCCTCGTCCATAGAACAGGAGGACGCAGGTGTGCACGTTTCCTGAGTTCACGTTCCTTCAGTTCAGGGTGAAACAGTCGGAGCGTTCAGCGTTAGTGATTTGTGTCTCTGCCTTTGTCGCCTCCTCGTCTCCCAGGAAACCTCTGAAGATGATCAAAGCCGCGGTGTCCGTGCTCCTGGTCCTGGCGGCCCTGTCCTCCGCCTTTGGGAAATACATGCCAAAGACTGGCAAGAGGATCCCTCAGACTCTGTCTCGAGGTCTGTGAGAATCGCCTGAAGCAGTTTATTGAGCACTGAGATAAAGAGAGTCTGTCACTGAGCTTTACGTGTCCATGTCTGTCCAGGTTGGGGTGATCAGCTGGTCTGGGCTCAGACCTACGAGGAGGGTCTCTACTGGTCCAGGTCAAGGTAGGAAACTGTTCGAACTCTGACTCTGACCTTCATTGAAGCTGATGACTGGATGTAAGTGAAGCCGATTTGTATTTCAGGAACAAGCCTCTGCTGGTCATCTTCCACCTGGAGGACTGCCCCCACAGTCAGGGTGAGTCCCACTCCCAGCTGCTATTATCACACTTACTGAGTTACTCATGCAGAGAACCAAGAACCAAACCTGTTTGAGGAGGAAGCGGCGGTGTGTTTGCTCAGGTGTGACGACACCTCACATCCTGGTGCAGTCCTGTAGAACTAAAAACCTGTTTCTCCTGCAGCACTCAAGAAGGTTTTCTCTGAAGACAACCAGATCCAGAAAACTCTTGATGATGACTTCATCGTCCTCAATCTGGTGGTAAGTTACAGACGCCTCACAGCTCCTGCAAACCTGTTATTATCTATTCAAGAGTAAAATTACAAGTTTTATAAAAAAGCGTTGTTGGTTTTATTTACCAAGAGTTTCTCACTCTGTTGTTTTTGGAGGACCAGGGACGTCACAGGAGAAATGATAAAGCATTTCCTTCATTTTTCATATTTTAAAAGGCATTAAAAATATGAACTGTGAAAATAATTTGTAAATGTACTGTTAATCCATCAATAAACATTCAGCATTTAAAAATGGCTTTACAAAAACAGCATAAAACTCTCATTAAATGAACCATTAGAAACACATTTATTAATTCATGAATAAATATTTGAAAATGCATTTTTAAAAAATGGGAATAAATAACTGGATTCTCTTTTCAAGAATTTATAAATGAATGATTAATCCATCAATAAAGGCTTCAGATTTAAAAATACATTTACAAAAACCTGACTGGTTAGCTCTCCAACCAATCAGAGAGCTTGTTCCATCCTGTGGCCAATAGGGATTGTTTAGTCTGGTTTTAAACTGGAGGCCCAGAGTGTCACAGAGAGGCTAACAGGAGAAGCTAATGGCTAAGCTAACTGATTAGCTAATAGGAAAAGCAG
>NW_019430329.1:0-2264 GCF_002814215.2 Seriola lalandi dorsalis
TTTCAAATGTGGATTAAATGACTTAACTTGGCAATGATCCTCATTTGGGTATTTATCTTTGATAAAACATGTTAGCCAAAATTCAACATGGCTAACATTTCTTGCAAGAAAATCTCATTTTTTGCAGTGAGGTCACCATCACACTGCTAGCAAACTAGTTAGCTTATATCAACTAAAGTGCACATTGAGGTAACTGAAGTGATTCAAGCATTTACCTTTGAAATGTCAAAGGGTGTAATTCAGGGGTTGTTTGCTAACTTGTGAGCTTGTTTTCTAACTAGCCTAGTACACTAGTGAGTTAGCATAGCAAGCTAGTGCACTACTGTTAGCTTCTAACGCTGATTTAAGAGTTGAATAAAACAAGTAGATGATTGTCTCCTACAGAATGTTTGGATCATCATCCATGATAAATGGTAATTTCATTGTTTTTGTGTATAGTTTCTCACATCATATATTAGAAATTGTCAGTGGTGAACGGCTATTAGAGCTGGGACTTGACAACTTAGCCAGACACACCAAAAAAGCAAAAGGGCAAAGGATTTTGTTAGGGATCAGCGGCATGCTGCCAGGTAGCTCTGTTGTGTGTAGCTGTCGATGTTGATTTTAAAAGCAAGTAGATTACATAGGGAAACAAATACTCAAGTATAAGTAAAAAAATACAAAGAAATATCAAAGTACAAGTACCCAAAAGGATTATTTAATTACAATAATATAAGTTGTTGTAATTGTTACTTCCACCCCTGAGAAATATAAAACTATAACACAAAACTGGCCACCCAGCTCACCTCAATTAAGCTACTTGAAAATAAAATCTATCCGTCTGTGCTTCTTTGTAAAATGGGCAATGGTAGCGTTATAAAATTTGTCCTTAGATTAAAGCTCCAAGAGAAGTCCTTTCTCTATTGACATCAGAGCCAAGGCTCCCAGCCGATCCTGTACCGTTGTGTTCCTGGCGTGTTGATGCGCTTCAGGGCAGAGAAAGACCGCTCCACTGACGAAGTGGACACTGGGGTCGTTAACACAAGACAGGTGAGGGGATAAAGCTGCTGCCTGCTCTCAGTCAGCTCCTTCTGTGTCAGGTAATGAAGCAGGTCCACTGAGCTCTGAGCTCTTCCCTTGAAGTTTGACATGTTGTACATGACCATAAGTTCAGTCTTGCGCCTGGAGAGATCGAAGTGCAGGCCATAGTTTTTCCTTAGACTTTCAAACTCAAGAGTCTGGAAAGTTTTCTTTGTATGTTGAAAACTTCTTTGGGTCCAGAGGGGCAAGGAACAGGAGCTTTTCATGGTCTTTGAACCAGTTCCAAAGTTGAGTGAGAATGATCCCACTGTGCAGCTGTTGGTGCACAGCCTGCACACCTCCATGTCTCTGTGCCTTGCACCCACTAGGAGCCCCAATCTCACGCACAGTGTCCTCATAAATGGAGTCAATTACCCCTCTCTCTCTCTCTCTGTGGTGTTGCAAAAATCATCAGTGCTGGACAGACAGAACTGCATATCCAACTCCTTATTCTGCAAGATCCCAAACAGCACATCGGAATATGCAAAGACTGCGTTGAATGTGGAGAGTAGAAAGCAGAACTCAAAGCTGGTCAGCAGTGTGATATTTCCATCTGCACTGTGAACTGCATCCTCAGCAAAATCATCATGGCGGTCCACATTATAGTCAGAGCTCCAGCAGTTTAGCTGATTTTGTGAAAAAGACTGCTAGGCCACTGAGGTGAGAGAAAAATACCTTGCACTCCTTGATTTTAGCAGCACCTTGCGACATGACGAGGTTCAGAGAGTGTGCATAACAGTAAAGAAAAATGCATGTTTTATATGCTGGAAATGGCAGCCATCTTGGAAAATGGCAGCCATTTATTAATTTCAAGAGGCTAATTGGATTCTTCAAATTAATAGTACCAGAAGTATAAACATACCAATTGTAGTGCTAGTATTTGGAAGGTTATTACAGTTATCTGCTGAACTATGTGAATGGCACTGTTTCCTGTACGATGGTTCTGTGGGTGCCTTTCTGAAGGCGGTGGCTCTTTTGTATTGATCTAGACTGTGTAACCATCCATCATTAGACTTTTACATTTACACAGGAAAGAACATTTATCACTTCATTTAGACAATAAATATTAATAAATAAAAACAAAAATCCACCTGCTTTCCTTCCTAACAACATGAATGTGAGGTAACGGATTTTTAAATTTTTATCAGTAAAATAACTTGAAGAAAAACAAACCAAGCTGTAAACACTGTGGTAAAGCAGTGATT
>NW_019430330.1:0-2377 GCF_002814215.2 Seriola lalandi dorsalis
CACGTGTCATAACCACGACTGTCACGTTCAGATAGAAACGTTTGTGTCTGAAACTGCTGATGTCGAGGCTCCGCCTGTGCTGACCTGATGATTGATGTCTGTGGGTCACCTGGTTGTTCACTGGATTATAAAATGGATGAAAACCAGGAAGTAACTCCAATTAAAAAAACGAGAAGTCTTTGAAGGAACCGGCGCCGTCGCTTTCTCAGAGTCTGTGTTGGAGTCTGAGCTGTGACTCGTGTCTGAGGGTTTCCTTTCTTTATCTCTGTATCCTTCAGCCCAGCCACGCCTCCTCCGCCTCGTCGCCACAGCAACAGACGGGAAGTAGCGGCACGTCACTGCTCCTGGTTTGCCAAGACTCAGCAGCCCATCCCACCCAGGCGGCCAATCAGACACAGCGACAGACTGACGGACAGCAGCCATTGGCCCTGAGGAGGCCCTACAATCACCTGTCTGCGCCTGATGCCCCGTCCCCGGCTCAGGTTTCCCATCAGCCCCTGGTGCTGCGGCAGTCGCCGCTTTTCGCCGGTGCTAAAGCTAACACAGTGTCCGCCCCCGCTGCTGTTGCCATGGCTACCGCTCACCTGGCGACGGCCCCGATTCAGGTGAAGGAGGAGAGCAGGCGGGGCTACGACTCCGAGGACACCTGCATGGACACGCACCTGGAGGAGGAGGCGGAGCCCTGTGAGCGGGGAGGGGAGGAGCTCGACATCTCCTTCGACAGCCAGTTTCCTGACCTCATCTCTGACCTCATCACAGAGGAGGCCAATCCTGTCGCAGCTCAGCCCGTCACCGCCACGCCAAATCCGGCCGTGTTCCCGGCGGGGGTCCGATACATGGTGCCCCCCCAGCCCTCACCCTCCTCCTCCTTCCTCCCCTTCCCTCACCCGCTGCCCTCCTCCTCCTCCTCCACCCGCCTCGCCTCCATCACTGACTTCTCCCCAGAGTGGTCCTACCCTGAGGTAATCAATCACAATTATAATTAAACAGCTGCAATGAGGCAGTCAACAGAAAATTAACTGTTTATTGGTAATCGATCAATCACTCAGTCAGTTATTTGAAGGTTCCAGTGGAGAACATTGTTTTCCTGACAGGACGCTCGGCGTGAGCTGAGGGGAATAACGTTTTTGACATTTAATAGACAAAATGATCAATCAAGGAAATAATCAGCTGATCAATCAATAATGAAAGCAATCATTAGTTGATGTTTAGATATTTGCAAACAGTGTCTCGTGTTTCATTATCATTAGTCTTCAGATTGTCAGGTCGCAGTGATGTCACAGGGAGAACGAGGAGCCACTGAACATTTGACATATCTGCTTGAAAAATAATTGAAATCATTAATTGATTATCAAAATATTGTAGCTTAATTATTTTAATTAATACATATATAATTAATTGCTACAGCTTGAATGTCCAGTACATAAAGACGTTTGTATGAAAGTACGTAAGAAAAAAATCACATTATTGATCAGAAATGTCACGATCAGATCTTTTAAACTGCTCAGCTTCACACTGAGCTGCAGTCTGTGCTCTTCTGCTGCCCGACCACACGGGGGCGCCAGAGTGTCGCTGCTGAGTCACCTCATGACACTAACACTCGAGCTGCTCACTGAGGTACAGGCCAGTTACAGGCCAGTTACAGACCAGTTACAGGCCAGTTACAGACCAGTTACAGGCCAGTTACAGACCAGTTACAGACCAGTTACAGGCCAGTTACAGGCCAGTTACAGGCCAGTTACAGGCCAATTACAGGCCAATTACAGGCCAATTACAGGCCAGTTACAGGCCAGTTACAGGCCAGTTACAGACCAGTTACAGGCCAGTTACAGGCCAATTACAGGCCAATTACAGGCCAGTTACAGGCCAATTACAGACCAATTACAGGCCAATTACAGACCAGTTACAGGCCAATTACAGACCAGTTACAGGCCAGTTACAGACCATTTACAGACCATTTACAGACCAGTTACAGGCCAGTTACAGGCCAGTTACAGGCCAGTTACAGACCAGTTACAGGCCAGTTACAGGCCAGTTACAGACCAGTTACAGACCAGTTACAGGCCAGTTACAGGCCAGTTACAGACCAATTACATGACCAATTACATGACCAATTACATGACCAGTTACAGGCCAGTTACAGACCAGTTACAGACCAGTTACAGGCCAGTTACAGGCCAGTTACAGGCCAGTTACAGACCAATTACATGACCAATTACATGACCAGTTACAGGCCAGTTACAGACCAGTTACAGACCAGTTACAGGCCAGTTACAGACCAGTTACAGGCCAGTTACAGGCCAATTACAGGCCAGTTACAGGCCAGTTACAGGCCAATTACAGACCAATTACAGGCCAATTACAGACCAGTTACAGG
>NW_019430331.1:0-2702 GCF_002814215.2 Seriola lalandi dorsalis
ATTTATATCTTTATGCATGTTGCTACGCTGCTTTGCACAAGCTTTAAGGGGCTTAGTCCCCTCAGCTGTATTTCTTGACGGGAGTAACTCTCCTCAGTGTTGTAGCCTAATGGTAATTTTAGGGGTTATTTGTGACATGTGAAACACTTTTGCCAACTGCTGTGTATATGTATCAACCAGAAGAATGAATATATGAACATGCTGTTCAGGAATGATCCAGCAGTTTATGTGAGACTCTTCCAGGACTCATCTGAGAAATCCTATGGGTGTAGTGGAACTGATGAGACCTTTGTTCCAGCTGGCAGGTCTCACATTTTTTGCAAATCTGCTCCACACCTGAGTCAAGGTTTGGCCACCACAACATCATGATGCTCTGAAAATATGTATCTGGTATTTGATTGCTTGTACTTTACTATGAACCAAGTTAGCAGTTGCGTTAGCTGCATTCCCCAGTTAGTTAGCACAACTATTAGCATAGCTAGCTTTCCTGGCATACTTGTCTTGCTTACTAGCAATTTAAATTCAGCTGTTCATGTTTCCATGTATTACTTGTCAGAGGAGATATGCCACAGGAAGTGAAGGGCCTCAGGGACACGTATTCAAAGGAAGAGAGAAAGGGAAAAACAGAGTGGGTCAACAACATGGCCAGAGAAGAAGCGGAGGTATTCTGTAATTGTGTTTTTCCTCGACCCCTATGTTACCACAAACGAGACGAGCAGTTGTGTGGGGCAGGGGGGGTTGAGGAAGACAGGACCCAGGTTGCCACAACATAGGATGCAGCACCAGTCCAGCACCAGAAGTCAGAGGCAGAATCAAAGATTGACAGGGGAGGTTGGCTGGCAAGAGTTAAGTGAAGACACACACACACACACACACACACACACACACACACACACAAACACACTTACACATGCAGACTAGCGGGATATGCTACGATTTACAGATTTCCCTTATCCTTGGTTATGAATGTGCTACTATGAGGGGCCATCAGGAGCCCCTTTTCATTAGGGGCCCCAAACATTTGCCTAGTTTGCCTATCCTCACCTTGCGCTTCTGTTGCTATGGTGGCCAATATGTTAGCAAACAGCTACCTACTTACACATCCAGCAGACATGGACTTACATTTACATTTATATGGAGGTTTGTTGACGAGGTAATGTTAACCAATATTCACTTGCTTTTTATCTTTTTTCAAGAAACTTAAAACAGAAATAATTTTTTGTATGGATATCTAGTCATTTCTTTTCACAGCCTGCACCAACCTGTAAATAAAATTACTTTAATTCATTTATTTTACTTTAAACTGTAGACTTACCTCTGCTCACCAGTAAATAAAAACACAACAAACTAACGGCTACATATTTAACCTGTGTTCATCCTGGAAACAAATTAGGCCTACCTGAAACTGTCCTGTGTACTCACCTGTACTGAGCCCATAAAGGAAAACCTTCTCTGAAACAATGTGCAGGAATTATTTAGTGTCAGTGACGACATGACACCATACATCTAATATAGGAATTTATTATATAATATGAAAGAATATAGTAAGCATTAAATTAGGTGCATGTTAAGGTAGAATAATTTTCATTAGACAATTTCAACCAAAAGAGAAAGAGGCCTTCATTATATCAGTGAGGCAGAGGCTCAAAGTGCAGACACTCCACACACAGGTGAGTGACATGACAAAAGCAGGAATGGTATGTTTTCAAGTTCGAGGCCAAGTGCTGTATTCATTGCCTTTCATGTTTGATTTAAGTCTTTATTTGATTTCAGTATTTTCACACATATCGACTTTACAAACTGTTGCACTGATGAAATGCAGTAGTTTCACAAAACATGGCGTTTCCATTTCATACAGTGACGTGACAGAGCACCAGGGAGAGCGACAGTGAGGAGCATCTTTTAGAGGCGCTGAAGAGTCGAGCGGAACCTGCTCCGCCTCTCTCTTCAGAGGAAGAGCTTCGCCTCTGAAGTCTGGTACATTCACTCACAAGGACGTTGTGAAGTTTGTGAGGGTTCAGATTCACAAACAGATTTATGAATACAGCACTGTGGTCCTCAATATGGAACCAGCTATAAACTACTAATCTGTTCATTTATGTCATTTCTTTAATCTCTCCCTCTCTCTCTCACTCACACACACACATACAATATAAAGTTATAATATTTTATCCAAACGCTTCACATTTTAAATAGTTATCAGAGTCATTTGACAGTGTATGGTGTTATTTGAAAAGGGACTGGTGGTGTTTTTTTCCACATGTTTTACCTGTTATTATTTAATAGCTGCATAATGCTGTTGAATGTAATTCAGACTTGCTTGATAAAGTCAGTATATCACAGTGATCCCAACATGACAAGTTAAAGACGAACCACCTCACAATAATAATATAACGGATAAAAATAAAAGCAGACTCAACGTTCTCTATTATATGAATGGACAGATGAATTGATGGGCTAGCATGCAAAAAAAATCACAGGTAAATTCATTTTGATAACTGGTATACCTTGTAGGATGTGCGGGTGTCTTGTCATGGGACAGTTCCCTCTGCAGAGAAACTGGATGTGAAGGTCCTAACCAGGAGATAGACTTCACTAGCTCGCCTCTATATCCTCCTCTGGGACGAAAGGATCCCAAAGGTATTCTCCACAGCCACCCGAGCTCAGGCCTGACTGTAGTTAAATGTCTAGATAAAATTTCA
>NW_019430332.1:0-2310 GCF_002814215.2 Seriola lalandi dorsalis
ATTATCTTCTCCGGGAAGCTGTGAAGTCTCACGTCGCTGCTGCTGCCGTGGCTGGAAGTTCACTGCTGGCAGTTAACAATACAGACAGAAGCGACCGGAGGGCTCCATTAGCACCTAGCCATATGTTAAACAGCAGCAGCTTTTAGGTCCCACTGCATCAGCTCTTACCTCCTCGAAACCGTCGTCAACCATTATTCAAGCAGGCAGCACCATTAAGTTCACAGTTTTTCACTGGAAGTCGCCCGCGGAGCCGCCGAGCGCGCTGCAAAGACACATCTGTCTCAACGAGGCATTTAGCCTCATACTCAACCTGCAAGATTTATTTTTATTAACCTTAAACTCTGGCGGACTTGTCGCCGGCTTAAAGTCGGGTTCCGCTGCAGAACATTGTTCAAACTTGTAGAAGTTTCTCCAATTTTTCTTCTTGGAGCCTGAATGGGAATAAAACAAAAGGAGAGGTGCCACTTCTCTGTGGCTTTATCTCAGTTAACATATAACTACTGTACCTCTCATGTGAAATCTGTTTCTGCATGAGAATACAATGATGAAGTTAATGTATTTAACATCAGTGAATGGCCTCCAGAGTAATTACAGTGAGAGAGATCAGTGAGTTAGTGAAGGCGGCATTTTGCTTTTCTAATGTTTCCTGAATCCATTTTAACACGACGTTTTTATTGCTCTTCGTGTTTTAGCTCGTCGACTTTTTTACTCTTGTGAGCACGTGAGAGTCCTTCCATTCCTTCAATGAATGACCTGCTAATATTTACCAGTATGGCCCCAGTTCCAGCAGAGGGGTGTTGGTCAAACGTTACTGCAGGATGACGGAGGCAACGACCCTCTGATGCGACCCATAGGAGCTTCTCCTGAAACAGAGCTCGTCTCTCTTTATACTACGTCACCGACACGTTTCCCTCCGCTCCCGTCTTCATTACTACGGCCACTAAACGTTGCCTAGCAACAAAACCGAACTATGATGTCATAGTAACCTGCTGCACAGACGACCTGTGGGCTCGTTTCTATACAGGAGGACATTGAGGCTCTCATGACCTCAGTATTTCTGAACCCGACTTCCTCCCTGTTAAAAACCACTGATCTAAATACAGGAAACTTACAGTTCACAGTTTTTCCACACTCTTAGTTCATGTGGGCAAAAAAACAACAAACAAACAACAACAAAAAAACAGAAATGTAAACACTGGTGAGCAGCAGCAAGACTGAGGGGAGAGCACAAAGTTTCTAAATATGTCAGTCTGAATTTAGAGTAAACAAATCTAAATACATTTCAGGGTGCCAAACTGCAGCGCGACACTTTTGCAGCAAATCCATTTGCCTGTGACAAAAGCACTTCAAGATAGTGACTCTTCAAATCTTCAGACTTCTGAAACGACGCTTAAGACATGAGAAATATTTCCATTTGGTTGGAAAGGCGCGGCCGTAAAAAAACCACAGAGTCTTTGGTTTGAATATTTCAATCAACGTGAACGTCACACAGCTTCAGTGTTTGAGTTTGTTAGAGTTTGAGGAAATGTGTATAAGAAGCCTGGTTCTCTCTGCGGCTCCCTCTGTGTGTTTTCTGCAGCAGCATCTCCAGCAGTGCCGCATCAAAGTCTGCCACCCTGTCCACCCCACTGTTAGAAACATCCAGTCTCACTCACATAAACTGAACTTAATCAACAGCTGTACACATCAAATCGACTCCATCACGTCTCTACACACGACTGAGTTTAACCCTCATCATTTCAAACTGTAATTAAGCTTTAAATACTCAACAAATCCAGTATCAGGACCTTTGAATGCATTTTAATGAGGTACAGTATGTTTCAAAGTGTCGTGGTGGGGGAGGGGTGATGGAGGGGCTCTCTGTACTACTGATCTAAACACAGGAAGCTTGATTAACTCTCCGCACCCTGAGCTGGAGCAGCTCTGCCGTCGATCTGTCAGCCCCCCCCCCTCCTCCACATGCTCCGCATCCCGCTGCGGCTTCCCAGCATTCATCACCAGCCGTCCAGCTGCTTAGATCAGTTGTTTGGTCCCACATTTTGCAAAATGTCAGCGGGCGAGCGCATGGAGTGTAAAAACTGCAAAACAGCATCAGTCAGAGTCCCTGGGAAAAAGGAAACAAACCGAGGATGGAGAAATCCTCCGTCCTTCATGCCCCCGATTCTTGAAAGTTTCCACTTCTGTGTTTGCCTGAAAGGAGCAGTGGGCTGAGAAGTAGGCCTCTCAATATTTAAGGTGAAGTATAGGAAATGTAAAAGGCTTTGGAGTGTGTTTGATTCATTATTCAGCTCTCGCCTATTCTCTCTCTCT
>NW_019430333.1:0-2196 GCF_002814215.2 Seriola lalandi dorsalis
GTGGTTAACATTAAGAAAAGGCATTTTTAAAAAGATAACTTAGGAGTGATTTAAGGGTTGAAAGGAGGTTTCACTTTCTGCAGCTTTCAAACTCAAACAGCAGGTGGAGGCAGAGTGACCCTGTGGATTTGAGGCTGAAGTGGAAACTCTGAGGAGAGGAGTGTAGGGCTGCAAACAACCATTATTATCTGCAGTGATTAATGTCTCCATTGTTCTTTTGATTAATGAATTGATTGGTCAGTTTGTAAGAGGTCAGAACATAGTGAAAAACGCCCAGAACCCCTTTGAGCAAGGCAGTGAACTTTCAACTTTCACCGGTAGTACGGCTGCTCACTGTTACCCTTTTTTTTTTTTAACATTTATTACCCTTTTAACAACATGTTGGAAATCCTGCTTTATAAACCAAGTTTAATATCATCATCTTTGTGTTTTTTTATATGATGAAAGGGAGAACTTGCTGCAGCAGCTAAAGAAAATGTGCAGATGGATATTAAGCAGATATGGATCCCTGCCCTAAATGTCATGTCGGTGCCTTTCCACCAAGTGGCGATATAAGACTGTATATAGCATGGGGTGGTGACATTTGCCACACATCTATTCACATTCGGTAACATGTGGTGCACTAAATATTATACTGAATCAAAAAAGGATAGGATAAGATGTTTTTTCTTTTCAGACCTTAAACCTGATGCATTTACAGTCTGTTGGTCACTTTTGTGACATTAAAACATTGTGTTGACTCTGCTTTTAAGAATAAATTGAGAATTGCATGATCAAGTGGTGCAGTGCCTCAAGATGCATGCAGCATTTGTTCTGTTCAGTTCAGTGTGCTGTGGCTTTGACCTCTGACCCTTTTCTTTCACTGTGTGCTCACAGGAAGTTCCTATATGAACAGCTCAATAAAATAAAAAGCAGATATGTAAATGCATGTGAGGCAAAAAAACATTTTGCATGAAAAGATAAGCAATTGGCGCGTGAAAACCTTTTTTTTCTCTCCCCCTTTTTGTGAACAGAGTTTCAGACTTCACCACCACCACTTCCTCTACTGTGAAGCCACTGGGTGCAGGTCTTTACTGGAAACCAGTAGCTCTGACTAAAAACCCCACTGTAATAGTGTATGGTGCACTTGTGGCAGCCGTTAGTTACCAATAAATTGCACAGTGTGAGACAGTTCTTGCGTAGACACCTCAGTGTCTGCGCAAGAAGTGTCACACATCCTCCATCCTCCCAGCTGCACCCTGAGGCAACATCTCACTGGAAACCAGTAACTTCAACTGTAAGCCGGTGTGGTCAACCAACAAAATCTGCCCACAAAAGTTTATCATGGGTGTTAGCCAACTGTCTTTACTACAATTCTGACAAGAGCAATTCCCTGTCGAATAATGGATTTGTTTCAGTGTTCATGCACTGATAACAGACATGTGAGTGTTGCCTATTAAGGCATGAAAATGAGCACTGCTGCTGCTGCTGCTGCTGCTGAAGTCACTGCAGATTCTCTGACCGGACTGAAAGTGAAAACAGACCAGTTCCTGATGGTCTCACTGACCAACTCCTCTACAAGGCTCCCTGCAGAGCCCGAACCTCCACTATCACAGAACAACTCTGCAACAAGCAAAACTGCAGCTTTTCAACAGTTTGACCTTTGAACAGCCATGAATACGTGCACTGCCTTCTGCTTCCTCCTGCTCTCCCTGTCAGTCCTGCATCAACATCAACAGCTTTGACAATACTCTTTTTTGCACCCATGTGAGAATGACACAGGTTTCTGTCTGAATTTTTAAGGCTGATGATTGAAATCCCAGATGTGGATCAAAGACAAAATCACGTGAGCTGTTTTCTTGTGGCGAGGGCACTCTGTGCAAACCTGAAACTCTCTGAGACTTCTTTCTAAGAAGCACAGAGGAATGAAAACACAACCCTCTTCCAGCCCTGCTTGGTGGAGGCAATGCAACAGAGCCACTCAAGTAAACTACATGTTGTGCAAGCTATGAGCTGATAAGATTTTAGAACATACACTGTGAGAAATGCAGTGTGATAAGAGAAGAATGCTAGTTTAGCTAATCAGCTCGCCTCCACTGTACTTTCACTTTACCTTCAAAATAAAAGGATAAAGAGTTACAGCTGGCCACAGGAGCAACAGGTATGCACACACACACTGCACCCACTCACTCATACAGTGTGCACAAACACCCACAT
>NW_019430334.1:0-2344 GCF_002814215.2 Seriola lalandi dorsalis
CCAGATAAAAGATGAGATGCTATTCCCCAGATTCTGTGATAAAACGGGTACTGTTTGAAAGAAAATCATAAACTGTGACAATCTTGAGTTTACTCTAGCAGCTAGAGAAATAAGGAATGATGACCATCGATTTAGCTGGACTCACCCCTGGTAAAGCCAAGGTTCCTTGGCTCTCGTCCCAAACTGCCAGGTACTCCAAAACAGATCTCTCGCTGTCACGCCAGCTAAAAATCAATTTTCAAAATCTCAGATCATGCCATGTGACACAGTGGTAGTGAAACAACCTCTTTCAAATGCACTACAAGGACATAAGGTGACCTACCGTGTAACAACAAGGTCTATATTCAGATTTGGACCCAGTTGGTTGAGTGCACCTTGTCCCCTTAGGCCAGTCCGCCCTCCTGGGTTTCTGATGACAGGGAAGACAGATATCAGACATCAAGACATGCTTGGCAGGTTTCTGTAAGTACCATTTGATGGCTTGTGTATGTTATCTTGTCTCATACCTGTATTTATCCAAGTCCTCTGGTTCTGATCTGTGTTGAGAAAGAAGATATGAAAGTTAAGGGATAAGGAGGCTGCCTTGTAATTAGAGAGTGGACCCAGGGTTAGGTCAGAAAACTGTAATTACTGTAGCTTTTCAGTTTAGTTAAAAAATTTTTTTTTTTTTTCTTGATAAAAACACTACTTATGAATCAATCATCTTGGCTGCAAATATCAAGCTGTACAAGAACAAAACATGATGTATGTTCTTCTCATAGTCAGTGCATACCTATCCACATGGTCCCCACTGTCTTCATAATAATCCGGCATGTATGAGCTGAAGCTGACCTGAAAAAAGAGGACATGAGAACAAACGAATAAATTCAAACCATCTTTTCAGGCAGCTGGTGATTTTGTGGTGGAAATATAAGTGAAATACCTCCCACGGCACTTTCTCCTCAGGCACAGGGAAGCGTGTGATCTTGCTGTTCGGATAGTGAAACTGACGAGCATTCACGTGGAAACCAACCTCGTTCTCTGACATATTTCTCAGAGTCTCAGGGGTCTCATCTGTTGTAGTTGATGCTGCAGGGAAGAATTAAAGTGAGTGCAAACAAAAGAAAATTTGACACATAATATATTTGCAAAATAAAAACAATATGTAAATGAACAGTAATGGTGAATGAGGAAGTTGGTTCCTGACATATTGATTGCGCTTCTTTTGTGGCAAGACCCTGAGATTTCAGATAATCCATAATCCACTGCAGGGCTCTGGTTGACTGGATGACCTGATGAAATAAAATAAAAGTGGGTCAAATACTTTTGATGACTGCTTATACAACACTGAAGATTAAGATTATTGATTATTCATACGGGGCATCTGGGACTAAAATACAACAAACACACATGGATGCATCAAGAAGTGTGCCATCATCACTTCTCTGCATCGTGCCTTACTCTTAACTTACTCCTTAACTCCTAACTTATGTTACAGACACAGATGCAACATTAGTGATCCCAAAATAATCAGGTTACCACCTGCTCCTCTAGTCGACCCATTCTTTTCAACATGCCATCAAAGCTTGACTCCTCTTCCCTGTCCAGCCGTTCGGTTATGGTGGTGACCCTCAGGAAACAAACAAGCACAGTATGCCGTTCGTTTGGATATCACTCAGACTGTTTGATGTTATATGCTCATTATATTTAGTCACAGTAGAATTTGAACCTTATCAAACCATAAAAACATAAGACTATGTTTCAGCATTAAAAGATTGGTTTAGATAAGAACATTGATACCACTCACGTGTCTGTCCATTAAATAAGAAGCTATAGCCAGCAGCTGCATATCTTATTTTAGCTCATTTTTAGCTTAGCTTAGTTTATCTTAGCTTCTTTATCTTCTTTATCTTCTTTATCTTAAATTAGTTAAGCTGAAGTGTGGCAACAGGCAACTTAGCTCAGTGCAAAGGTAACAAAATAATCCCTGTTTTAATCTTTATGTGAAGATAATCTCGTTCACTAGCCTATTTAAGTCTTGGCAGGAAGGTGAATAAGGGTATTTCCCAAAAGGATGATCAATGCCTTTAAACCTGCTTTAATTGATTTTTGTAACCATTTGAGGGCAGTGGAACAAGAACATGACATTCACATATTAGCACCTTTTAATTGTAGCATGTTCCTCCTGTAGAGGAATTTCAGGACCACAGTCATAGGACCCTATTTTTTCATGACACTGCCACCTACTGTCGCTTGATAGAAAGTAGTATTTGGGTGGTGTCATTGCCTGCTCTCTACTGGAAACCTAACCCTGACCCTGGCCAATTCCTAGAAATGCAGTCCTTGGACAGAGGTTGTGAAACCG
>NW_019430335.1:0-2058 GCF_002814215.2 Seriola lalandi dorsalis
GCCCAGTCCCAGCATTCCCCACATGGTTCTTCCTAAACCCGCTCCTGCTCCAAGCTGACAAAGACTGAATTAACCAGACTGTTGGCTTTTAGGACACTGCTGCAGGACATCATTTACTTTGGTCTGTACCTGGTAGTTGTAGAAAGGCTGGTTGATGACACCTGCTATAGCTCTGCCTCCATATGCAATACCAATAAGCACTGTCACATTATCCAGGAGCCCTGAAGTCAGAAAACAGCAGGATGTTAGCTGGAGGCAACTTACCAAAGCCTCATCTTTTAGTGTTTATTCAATCACTAAGCAAACATGAAAAACTGCTCAGGCCAGTCAAGAGTCGATATGGCAATTTCATGAAGAGAACGTGGTCTTGAATAATTACACACACGCACGCACGCAGACATGCATGCACACACACACACAGTATGTGGAGGCGGATTTTTTTAAGAAGCACAACAGCCTACCTTCTGTATATTCCTTTGTGCCATCAAGAGGATCAACCCACACCACAAGCTGAGATTCAGAGACACAAACAGAGAAAATATGTGCACAAAGTGAAAGTGAACACCACAATATGTTTATGTATAAATACAACTGTGCTGCACAAATTTGTAATAATTCTGATATGTAGAAATGTGTATTTTGTAATGTGTTCATTCAGTTCAGTTATTCAGCTATACCTAATTACTGTTCCTGAGGATATATATTGCACTTCCAAATGTTACCTCCTCCTCTTTCAGTCCACTGTATTCTGCTGGACAGCTCTTCTGGAGGATTTCCTCTGCCTGGCCATTCTCAATGAGGTCCTCCTTTGCCTCCTCAAATGGAAGCTCCTGCATTAACAAGAAATACATGTGATCATCTGCCCTTGTCCTCACTGTCCATCTAAAGGCGAAAACCAGAATAATCTTCAAGGACTTCTTTCACTCACCTCCTCTCCAATGATGGTGATTTTTGGGAAACGTCTGGACAATGAAGCACAAATGCTCTGCTGTGCTAGTCTGTCTGCCAGCGTCTGCAGATCATTAGCTCCTGTCTGTGCATGGGTACAAGGTGGAATCAGAAAGGTTACAACAATTACAGTAATCTCAGTCTACACTGAACATACAAGGCTAGGAGCGTAATAGCTTGTGGGCTATATGCACATTTGACCTCCTCTGGGATTTAAGTGCTAAAAACAAAAAGGGCTCTACCTTTTCCACAATGCCAAGGTCTCCACTGTGAAGAACCTTCCTCACAATGGACCCAGCCTTTTCAGCCACAGAGTAGGCAGAGGCCACCAGCCGCATAACCACAGCAGGACTTGCAGACATTGCTGACAGACAGAGACAGTTCACCATTACTAATACCTTAAGGTCTACAGCCACAGCAGTTGGTAATGAAGTTGACATGATGATCATGCACTAAAAATAAAAAATGTTGTCTTCCTTATTGCAAGTAGTGTGAGAAAAGAAAGTTTTATTTTTTAAAACAACTTAATAACTTAAATCAAATTTTGTAGCTAATGACATTCACTGGATTCACATCATTATCTCATTTGAACAGTTAGTCTTATTATCTAATATTTCACTTTAATTGATGAAGCATTAAAATAGTAGAGCGGGGGACTTTGTGTTTACCAGCAACGTGGTTAGCAATGTAAATAAAAACAGCTTGTAAACAGTCACAATGAGCATAAACCTAAATTAGCTAACATGCTACTTGTGATAGCTAGCTGAAGCAGTAATGTTACTCCATGAATGTTGAAATATCAACTACAAAGTCCTAGAAAGTTGTGAACTAGGATGAATACTTACTGAATCAAACGCGGGCGGACAGACAGGCGGACAGACAGGCGGACAGACAGACACCGGTTTCTGATAACTTGAAATTGGGAGATGTCGGAAATGCAAAAAACTATGACCCCCTCAAAGATCGGAAATGCATTGTCAAGATAGTTACCTACCCAACCGAAGCTAAATTGTCAGCTGGTAAGATTGCTTGTTCGAACATTCAGCAACATCTACTAACTAACGATAAATTAGTAAGATCTTAAAACGAGGGTGTGCCATTATTTCAGGT
>NW_019430336.1:0-2246 GCF_002814215.2 Seriola lalandi dorsalis
TATTGTTTTTTATTGTTTTAACATTTAAGTCATTTGCATTCAAATTCAAATTTTACTTCATTAAAAATATAAATGTATTAGCATGAATATACTTGATATACATTGATTAGGTCTACTTTATGTATTGCTGGGAACAATACATCATGGTTTATATGTTATTTGTATTAATTTGTTTAAATTTTGTATTAATTTGATGAATCTGCAAAATAACAAAAGCTTTGAAGTAAATCTAGTGGGATAAGAAAGTACAATATTGTCCTTTGAAATGTAAAGTGTATGTTTATATATTATTAGCTTGATAACCTTCCTAACTTTTCACATTAATGAGACAAAACTTAGTGAAAAACTTTACAGATTTAGACAATAAAGATAGGGGATGCCATACCAACACAGGTACAGTATAGATGACTGAGAACTGGAAAAAATTGTTTTGGACTAAAAAAAAAGACCACCACTTGAGATTTCGTTGTGGGAGAATATAAATCATTTTGTCAAAAAATTAAGGGAAGTGAAAAATTGAAATGAGTGAAGAGGAAAAAAGAAGTTGACCTTGGGGAACAAGATTTTTTTTAAATCCCTCCCCATCTGTCACTTTGTGCGTGACGAGTACTTGAACCGTTTGCTGTCACACCTAGACTTACTTCTCTTTCAGACTCACTGATGGTGAAAGAGATGAAAATGTCTGAAGGTGAAGTACTGTACACAGAAGTCGAATTTACGAGGGGAGCGAGGGGAGCGAGGGCATGCACCAATGGTGAGTCTTAATTTCTTTTACAACGTTTTATGGTTACAGTGTATACAAGAATAAAATAAAGATGTATGCTGAAAAAGAGTGAACTGTTCATTTCAAGTCTTCTTAGCAACATTTCACTTTCTTCAGAATGAAATGATGGACTTGATTTCCCTCTTACATCTCCAAGAATACCACCAGAGTTTTCGAAGATGAAAACTCCAGATACTTCCAAGAGTTTGTTTCTTTTGTTAGTCAGCCTTTGAGTGGAGTACGAATGTTTAATCGTTCACTCAGTGGCGCCTGCTCACAATCCTTTCAACAGCAGTTTGTTTTGTGTTGCAGAGACAACTTCCTCATCAGCTGAAACCACTTACTCTGAAGTCAGGATCTTGAGAACTGAACCACCTGCAGAGCTGCCTGGTAGGTAATAAACAGCAAGTCAGTGGCATGGTGAGGTGAGGTGATTACCTGATTGACAGTAAATTAGTCAGCAACTATTCTGATAATTGAATAACAATTTCAGACATTTTTCAAGAAAAATGGTAAAAATTCAAGACTTCCAGCTTCTGAGATGTAAATATTTTCTGTTCTTTTTAGTCTTCTACAACCATAAACATATATCTTTAGGTTTTTGATTGTTTATTAGACAAAATGAGATATGTGAAGATGTTACCTTGGACTTCTGATGGACATTTTTCATTAGTTTCTGACATTTCTTAGAAAAATAATGAGCAGATTAACTGATAATGAACATAAGTTAGTTGCCCTATTATTGTGTATAATAAAGTTTCTACTTACTATGATTATTGTTATGTACCAAAACACCAAAGCAAATTCCTGGATCTTGCACAGAGATGATAAATCAGTGTAATTTGCTCGTTTATTTGCCTCTGTTAGATTCTAACCTTCATGAAGGAGGATTTACAGCAGGACTGTTGTATCAGACTGCATTAGTCATAGCTAGGTGTTCCTAATAAACTGCTGAGTGTACTGTATAGAGCCAAGCTAAGAAACTGAATGTATGGTTTTCTCCAGGTTAAATCTAACCAGGTTTCTCATTTACACAAAGTTTAAGAAATTACCTTACTAGAATAAACTGGATACTTAATTTGATGTGAACTGTCTCCTCTGTTGTTGAACAGGCGCCCAACAAGCAGCAGAGCCAAACGAACGATCCAAGGTGACATGGCAGACCGTGGCTCTGCTGGTTCTCAGTGCTCTGCTGGCAGCTGCCGTCATTGCTCTCTGTGTTACCTGTGAGTTTGTACCGTTTTCTCAAAGAACATTAATTTAGACTGACTTGTAAAATGAGAAGAACAATCTCAGCAACTTTGAGAATCTAGATTGATATGTTATTGGTTATTTTCCTTGTAATAGAACTGATGTAAAATCACTAAAAATCTAATTTAATCTACAAATGTCTGTCCATATTATTTAACCTCATTCTAATGACTCTGAACAGACTCCTGCTCATCATCAAGTACCGACCTTCTCTGACTATACTTTCTTTTTT
>NW_019430337.1:0-2293 GCF_002814215.2 Seriola lalandi dorsalis
CCAAGATCAAGAATGAAACTTCATGCTCAAATAAAATCTATAATTTGAAGCATGTACCCAACTCTAGAAAAAAAAAGAAACTGCAGAGAAAACTTGTTTACTTGTTTTTTTTTAAGTATAAAGAGTGCATAAACTATGATTTTCCTTGCCTGTAGATTGTGCACATCTAGATATGAAATTTCAAACTACTGCTGCTTTTCTGCCAATAGGTGGTGCAGGTAGGACTGGAACTGCAGGTACATAACTCAACTTCTGCATTTAGGTGATACAGTATTTGCTGCTTCACATCAATGAAATACACAGTATACTGTATATGAGGGTATAACTGAGAGGGGAAAACCATCAAGCTCACATATGCACATCCGCCCAGCCATTGACCTTGAGCAAGACACATTTTGCTTTTATTATTCCCACTATTATTATTATTACCAGTGGTGATAGTCCCAGCTGGTTAGTTTAAGGCTACATAGTATTTGAAAGGTTGTAGACCTATTACCGTTCATTACATCACACACACAATTCTCATCTCCACAAAGTCCCCCTGTAACCAGAACTCGATGGGGAAAGTGACACTTGAACACTGAAGAATGAATGTAATTTGGACAGGCACCTTTTTAGTTCAGCGTTGTTGGCACAACTTTCAAATAAACCTAACTGGGGCGCTTGTAAAATGGGTTGTTAGCTCTGTTACAATTTCTCATTAATGCCATAGGGCCCAAGCCACACGGTAATTAGTTTGCTTGTCCTGGCTGTGCCCAATTGGTTTTAGGGGAGAATGCCAACAACGTTAAAAAGCTTTTACAAGTGCCAGTCTCAGTTTATTACATAAAGCCAGAGAACCCATCAGACGTTTTCAGGAGTGTGCAGCTCCACACTATGCAGGTCCAAAAGTGGGGACGGTGTGCAGTCGAATAAATATTTAAACTACTTCTAAACCTGAGCGGTTACTCTACCAGAAACTCAGCTGAATGCATCTGTAAAGAGGGTTTTTCTACCACACTCAAGAGGTTTTCAGTCTTAATTGGGTATTTATTTCATGTTTTACTTAAACACTACTATTCTCAAGGATTTATACATTGAATTTGCACTGGTATACTTCCTTGGCAAAGGAATAGTAGTGCTTCCTGGCAATGGGTTTGTGTTTGAGTAAGTAGAGGAGATACTGATGTACTCTATGACTGATAAGGATGTATGAACTTAAAATAGTGATCAGGGTTTGTGTTTTTCCCTAAGTTGTCTTTTAGGAACCTGTTTGAGAGGCTTTATTTCAATAACCTAGGCTGTGAATACTTTGTCATTTGCATGCATAATGTAGCAGATAGAAATAATTTGTGTACAAAAAAATGTCTGAAACGTGTCAGAGAACAGAGGACACATTATAGACTTTCTTCACTGTCTACTTTATTCCCAACTGTCTAGTTTATGTACAGTCAGTCTCCTGTGGGAAAACCATCAGAAAAAGAGGAGTTAAACCAACATAGATGGTTTTAGTCATTGGTGAACATTAACAAATCAACCCAGAGCCACAGAGAAAGATTAGAGTATTTTTCCACCTGCAGTTAGTGGCATATTCCTGCATTGAAGTATTGACAGTGTGGTGTTTGTTAATGTAATACGATTATGTGTTATTGCACTCTCTGAGCTCGCTTAAATTAATTTCAGATTAAATGAAAGCAAAGGGAGTCTCAGAGAATTAGACAAATACATTTACATTTTTTTACTGTCTACAATACACAGTAGCCTGCTACATAAAGTAGCTGAGCTAGGTGGCGGAGTACCTCAGGGTTCTGTCATGGATCCTACACTTTTCTTGCTTGATATCTTCTCTGAACATCTGTCCGTGCTGTTCTCACTAGTTTGAAGTGAATGAGGTCAGTTGGCAACAGGTGATGTCACATACATCTGAGCACTCATCACAGTTTAGCAATATTAGAAGAATTTTTTTCCTTGTTAAACTCTAAATAAATGATAACTAAAGATGTTATTTCAACTTTAACTTTGATCGTTGCTTATTTAGTCATAAATATTTTAGACTATAGAGAATTCCTTAAGATTTGGAATTCTTTGGAGACTTTAAACTGTAAAAACACTAAAACACTATTTCTATAAAGCTGACAATGCTGAATTCAGCTTATCAAATGCAAATTTTCTTTTCAGATTCTGTGAAAAACTTGCCAAATGCAGACTTTGTCTTTCCTTTTTATTCTGACATTTACTCAATACCATATTAATAACTGTAACTGTATGCTCCACAACTGTAAAGAATGGAGTAGTTAAATATCAGGAGAGACCA